>NW_027404836.1:0-1552 GCF_003265705.2 Callorhinus ursinus | reverse complement strand
TACAATGAAGGGATGGAAGATGACTGTAAAGATGAAAATTATAAAAGATTTTATAAAAGGACTTGGTAAGATAAGTTGTTTGAAAAAAGAAAGAAGATTTAAGAAAAAGAAAAAAAAAAGGAAAAAGGGAGAGAATGTGATCAGGCAGGAGACTAGAACAAAGCCATACACTAGTGATTTTGGGTATATTTTGATCTGTTAGAAGAAACTGTACCCCAAAATTTTAAAGAGAGAACAACTTATATATATATGCCAAAAATAAGGGTAACTACTATGAAGGGATAAAATATGACTCTAAAAATGAAAAATAAAAAATGTTTTTTTTTTAAAAAGGGATTGATAAGATGTTGGTTGAAAAAGGGAAAAAGAAAAATAAAAAAAAACAGTCAACAAAAATTAACTTTGATGAAATAATGGATCATGGTAAAAAAAAAAAAAAAAAAAAAGCCATGAATCTATGTGCAGTATTCCCCTAGCGCTGGAGTTCTCCCATTCTCCTTGATCGATCAACTTGGTCTTGGCTTGCTGGCTGTTTGTGCTGATCTTCTGGGGGAGGGGCCTGTTGCTGTGGTTTCCAAATGTCTTTGCCGGAGGCGGAATTGCCCCGCCCTTGTCGGTCCGGGCTAAGGAAGCTGCTCCGGTTTGCTCTCAGGAGCTTTTGTTCCCCGCAAGCTCTCGGTACAGCTTTGGAGGACCAGGGCAGAAATGGTGGCCTCCCAATCTCCACCCGGAGGAGCTGGGAACTCGGGGCCCCGCTCCTCAGTGTGTCCCCAGAGAAAAGCAGTCACTCCCGTCTCCCCGGTCTCCGGCCGCACTCCGTGCTCACCCGGCCTGTGATCGAGCGTTGCTATCTCTGGCACCCAACCCCGCACGGAGTCTCCAAACCCAGCAGATCCCTGCAGTGCGTTCCCGCACCGCTCCTCCCCGGGAAGGAAGGGGAGTCTCCCCGGATCTGCTGCTTGTTGGGTCCCTGCTGGGGGAGCCGTGCCCCAACTGGGCCGCAGATCACAGTTTATGGACACCCCGAGCTGAGAGCCCGCGACTCTGCTCCGTCTCTGCAGCCGGCTTCCCCGCTCCGATCCCTGGGAGCTCTGTCGCACTCAGGCACCCCCGGTCTCTCCGTGACCCCAAGGGTCCTGAGACCACACTGTCCCGGGAGGATTCCACCCCCCGCTTAGCCACTGGAGCGACGTCCCTCCGCGGAGCCAACTTCTAAAAGGTCCGATTTTGTGCTCCGCGGCTCTAGCACTTGCCAGAAGCGGCCGACGGAGGCCCCTCCCCCGCCGTCTATCCTCCCGAATATCGCCTCGGATTCACTTCTCCGCACGTCCTACCTTCCAGAAAGTGGTCGCTTCTCTGTTCAGAGAGTTGTTGCTACTCTCCTGTTCGATCTCCTGTTGAGTTCGTAGGTGTTCAGAATGGTTTGATCCCTATTCAGCTGAATTCCTGAGACCAGACGAAATCCAGGTCTCCTTCTCCTCCACCATCTTGCTCCGCCCTCTCCCAAGGAACTCAGTTTTTAAAAAATAAAAAACGTCTATAATTGATAACT
>NW_027404835.1:0-2202 GCF_003265705.2 Callorhinus ursinus | reverse complement strand
TTCTTTTTTCTTTCTTTCCCTTTCTTTTCCCCTGGTTTCAGATCTTTCTGATTTGAATAGAGTATATTTGCTGGGGACGTTGTTAACCTGTTAGCATTTTGTTCTCCATTCATCTATTCTCCTCTGGACAAAATGACAAGACGAAAAAAATCACCTCAGCAAAAAGAACAAGAGATAGTACCGTCAGCCGGGGACCTACTCAATATGGACATTAGTACAATGTCGGACCTAGCGTTCAGAATCATGACTTTAAAGACCCTAGCTGGGCTTGAAAAAAGCGTGGAAGTTATTAGAGAAACCGTTTCAGGAGAAATAAAAGAACTAAAATCTAACCAAGTCGAAATCAAAAAGGCTATTAATGAGGTGCAATCAAAAATGGGGGCACTAACTGTTAGGATAAATGAGGCAGAAGAGAGAATCAGCGATATAGAAGACCAAATGATGGAAAATAAAGAGGCTGAGAAAATGAGAGAGAAACAACTACAGGATCACGAGGGCAGAATAAGAGAGATAAGCGATACGATAAGACGAAACAACATTAGAATAATTGGGATCCCAGAAGAAGAAGAAAGAGAGAGAGGGGCAGAAGGTATATTGGAGCAAATAATAGCAGAGAACTTCCCTAATGTGAGGAAGGAAACAGGCATCAAAATCCAGGAGGCACAGAGAACCCCTCTCAAAATCAACAATAATAGGTCAACACCCCGACATCTAATAGTAAAACTTACGAGTCTCAGAGACAAAGAGAAAATCCTGAAGGCTCTCTTCGGGAGAAGAGATATGTAACCTACAATGGTAGAGATATTAGATTGGCAACAGACCTATCCACAGAGACCTGGCAGGCCAGAAAGGACTGGCATGAGATCTTCAGAGCACTAAACGAGAAAAATATGCAGCCAAGAATACTATAACTAGCTAGGCTCCCATTGAAAATTGAAGGAGAGATAAAAAGCTTCCAGGACAAAAAAACTAAAGGAATTTGCAAACATGAAACCAGCCCTCCAAGAAATATTGAAAGGGGTCCTCTAAGCAAAGAGAGAGCCAAAGAGCAGCACATATCAGAAAGGAACACAGACAAGATAGAGTAACAGTCACCTTACAGGGAATACAATGGCACTAAATTCATACCTTTCAATAGTTACCCTGAATGTAAATGGGCTCAATGCCCCAATCAAAAGACACAGGCTATCAGATTGGATTAAAAAACAAGACCCATCCATATGCTGTCTGCAAGAGACTCATTTTAGACCCAAAGACACCCTCAGATTGAAAGTGAGGGGGTGGAAAACCATTTACCATGCTAATGGACACCAAAAGAAAGCTGGGGTGGCAATCTTTATATCAGACAAATTAGATTTTAAACCAAAGACTGTAATAAGAGATGAGGAAGGACACTATATCCTACTTAAAGGGTCTATCCAACAAGAAGATCTAACAATTGTAAATATCTATGCCCCTAACATGGGAGCAGCCAATTATATAAGGCAATTAGTAACAAAAACAAAGAAACACATTGACAACAATACAACAATAGTTGGGGACTTTAACACCCCCCTCACTGAAATGGACAGATTATCTAAGCAAAAGATCGACAGGGACATAAAGACTTTAAATGACACACTGGACCAAATGGACTTCACAGACATATTCAGAACATGCCATCCCAAAGCAACGGAATACACATTCTTCTCTAGTGCCCATGGAACATTCTCCAGAATTGATCACATCCTAGGTCACAAATGAGGTATCAATCGGTACCAAAAGATTGGGATCATTCCCTGCATATTTTTAGACCACAATGCTTTGAAACTAGAACTCAATCACAAGAGGAAAGTCGGAAAGAACTCAAATCCATGGAGGCTAAAGAGCATCCTACTAAAGAATAAAATGGTCAACCAGGAAATTAAAGAAGAATTAAAAAAATTCATGGAAACCAATGAAAATGAAAACACAACTATTCAATATCTTTGGGATACAGCAAAGGCAGTCCTGAGAGGAAAGTCTATAGCAATACAAGCCTTTCTCAAGAAACAAGAAAGGTCTCAAATACTCAACCTAACCCCGCACCTAAAGGAGCTGGAGAAAGAACAGCAAATAAAGCCTAAACCCAGCAGGAGAAGAGAAATAATCAAGATCAGAGCAGAACTCAATGAACTAGAAACCAAAAGAACAGTAGAACAGATCAACGAAACTAGGAGCTGG
>NW_027404834.1:0-2202 GCF_003265705.2 Callorhinus ursinus | reverse complement strand
GATCAGCCTCCGCATGACCACACCCTGTGTGTCTGCCCGTCCTGTGGGCACCGAGGTCCCTCCCTATGCACTGCTAGAGCCAGAGACGGGAGACGCCATGACCCCCGCCCTCACGGCCCTGCTCTGTCTCGGTGAGATCTGAGGAGGGGAGGGGACGCCCTATTCTGGGAGGGACCCGCCCCACAGCCAGGCCCTGGGCTGTCGGAGACCCCAGACTCAGGAGGCTCACGGGAGGAGGGGTTCTGCTCAGGATTCGCAGCAAACCTCTCACAGGAACTCTCTTCCAGGGCTGAGTGTGGGCCCCAGGACCCGAGTGCAGGCAGGTGAGTCTGTCCCCAGGGGTCTCAGTCCCACCTCCTCACGGGGGTCACCCACCAGGCAGAGGGGATGGAGAACAGCAGTTCTGGGCTGACGGAGGGGGACGTCTGGGGGTTTGGGGCAGAGCTGGGACCTGGGGGTGGGGAAGGTCTTGTGTCCCAGCCTCCGTTTCTTCCAGAAATCCTCCCCAAACCCACCATCTGGGCTGAGCCAGGCTCTGTGATCCCCTGGAGGACATCTGTGACCATCTGGTGTCAGGGGAGCCTGGAGGCCCAGGAGTACCGCCTGCATAAAGAGGGAAACTCAGAGACCTGGGACAGACAGAAGACACTGGAGCCCGGGGACAAGGCCAAGTTCTCCATCAGATACATGACAGATGTATATGCAGGACGGTATCTCTGTTACTGTCTCAGTCCCAGTGGCTGGTCAGAGCCCAGTGACCCCCTGGAGCTGGTGGTGACAGGTGCGAGCCCACTCAGGGTCCCAGCCCCAGGCTCTGCCCTCAGGAAGGGGGTCTGCTCTCAGGTGTCTCCCTGTCACAGCCCAGCCCTGGGGATGATGTGGGGGATCTGAGCCCCATTTAACACCGTCCCCTTCTGCTCCCCTAGGATTGCACGGCAAACCCAGCCTCATAGCCATGCCCAGCCCTGTTGTGACCTCAGGAGGGAACGTGACCCTCCAGTGTGGCTCGTGGGTGGGATTCGACAGGTTCATCCTGATGAAGGAAGGAGAACGCCAGACCTCCTGGACCCAGGACTCCCAGCCAGCCCCCAGGGGGTGGTCCCAGGCCCTGTTCCCTGTGGGCCCTGTGACCCCCAGCCTCAGGTGGACGTTCAGATGCTATGGTTATTACAGCAACACCCCCCAGGTGTGGTCACTCCCCAGTGAGCCCCTGGAGCTGGTGGTCTCAGGTGAGGGAGTCTGATTGTTGCCCCATCCATGTTTTGAGGCACCAGACAGGTTACGGGGGCTCTGCTCCCAGGGGAGTCCCAGACGAGAGGGTGGAATGGGGGACAACAGGGGCTCACAGGTCAGAGACACTGAGGGTGATGGACCGTGAGGCCAGGGGTCAGGACGGGAGAAGGGAGGTTTGGGGAGAATAATCAGCCCCTGCAATCCACGGCTGGTCTCTCCCAGGTGTGTCGGGCAAGCCCTCCCTCCTGAGCCAGCAGGGCCCTGTCGTGACCTCTGGACAGAGCCTGACCCTCCAGTGTCGCTCTGATGTTGGCTACGACAGATTCGCTCTGTCCAAGGAGGGAGCAGGTGACCCTCCCCGGCGCCTTGGCCGGCAGCCCCACGCTGGGCTCTCTGGGGCGAACTTCGACCTGGACCCAGTGAGACCCTCCCACGGCGGCCGGTACACATGCTATGGTGGACAGAACCTCTCCTCCGAGTGGTCGGCCCCCAGTGACCCCCTGGACATCCTGGTCGCAGGTGAGATGCCACAGGTCAGTCAGGACCCCAGACCCTGCACAGCTCCTGC
Organism: Callorhinus ursinus; assembly: GCF_003265705.2. Lineage (NCBI taxonomy): Eukaryota > Metazoa > Chordata > Mammalia > Carnivora > Otariidae > Callorhinus > Callorhinus ursinus. The sequence goes on along the minus strand of NW_027404834.1, from coordinate 401 downwards.
CAGGGGGGCCCCAGGCGGTGGTGGTGGGACCAGAGGTATGGGGTCCCAGGGAGGGAGAGAGACAGACAGAGACAGAGAAGGGAGAGACCCAGAGGACACAGACAGACTCAGTGCAGAACGAGGGCTGGACAGCCCCTCACCCGCCCTTCCTCTCTCTAGGACAGCTCCCCGACACACCCTCCCTCTCAGTGCAGCCAGGACCCACGGTGACCTCAGGAGAGAATGTGACCCTGCTGTGTCAGTCATGGATCTCTGTGGACACTTTCCTTCTGTCCAAGGACGGGGCGGCCGATCCCCCGCTGCGTCTTAGATCAAAGCACCGAGCTGGGCAGCACCAGGCTGAATTCTCCATGAGTCCTGTGACCTCAGCCCACGGGGGGACCTACAGGTGCTACGGCTCA
>NW_027404833.1:0-2146 GCF_003265705.2 Callorhinus ursinus | reverse complement strand
ACTCTAGGGAATGGTGGGGACTGGGGAATTGGAGTAGGCATACCCTACTAAAAGGGATGGTTACTTTTCAGCTCTGGCCTTGTTGCCATGTGGGCATGTGGGCTCAGTGTTTTGTTACTAGAACTTCCAAGTTTTCAGAAGAAACCAGAAATATGGATTTTTATATAAAATCTAATTTTAAAACATTGAATTAAAAGTAAAACACTGTACAAGTGAAATAAAGCTCATGTTAGCCTGGACTGCCTCTTTAGACTGGTCTACACACACTAGCTAACACAAAAGTTAGAAATCAGTAAGATACAGCAATGTCATGAAACTCGTTTGACAAAACTTTTACTTTCCCATTGACTGGGACTTGCATGTGTGCAGCAGACACGTGCAAATGGAACAGTCGGCAGAAAAGGTGGTCCTGAATCCAAAATATAATAGAAGATGAAACAATGAAAAAGTTACAGTCTGTCATTGCAGGTCTTTCTGCCTCCAAGCTCAGAGAAAACAAAAAAACCCAAAAACCTAACATGGGCAAACCGAGAACAGAAAGTATTTCAAATTCAGAAGACAAATAAATGAGGGTTTGAGCCCCTGCATTTCAAAATAATTCTCAGCCAGATGGTGAATTTTTTGACATAAGGGGCCTGACTTTATCTTTGTTATCCTTGGAAGCTGGAAGCACCTAATCCAGGTTAGGTTAACAAACGACTATTCCTAATGGGTTTATAGGTGATTAACATAAGGGATGAGTATCAGCAAGTGGGCTAGTGTGGCTCATGAGCATGTAGTTAGTAGACCTGGCTTTTTTCTTATCTGCTCTTCTATTTTGAAAAGGTAGTTACCTAACTTCTGTTTCTTCATTCCTCATGTGTAAAATGAGGATAATAAAAAATACCTACCTCATGGTGTTACGAAGATAAAATGAAAAGCTGCTTGTAAGCTGCACAGCACAGCCTGAAATACAACATGGGTTCCCTGGATGTTGTTACCGAGCTTGATGGCCTAGTTAGCTTTAAACAGTGGATTACCAGGTGAGTTGATAGGAAGAAACGTAGCATATTTAACTCCTCAGGGACACAACTTTTGAATAAAGCAGTATGAATTTGGACTAGATTAAGTAAAAATGTTCTTTATATGGATTCTGGAGAATCAGCTCAGGTCACATCTTGAGCAGAGGCCTAAGGAATCTGGAAGGAAACCCAATGCTGTTTCCAAAGCATTTTCTACAGCAGAGACCCAGATGCTTCCCTGGGGAATGATTCTTTGCTATAGAATTGGCCATTTTCAGCACCACACACTGATGTTGTGATGAGGGGGATAAAGCATGTGAGTCCACAGCGGCTGTTTATGGAGTACTCAGTATATTCTAGTTGTTCTTGAACGAGCAAAGAGAAATTGCATTCCCTACGCCGGTAGAAGCTTGTGGCTTTTCATTTTCTGCCTCTTTTTGGCTATGGTTGCTTTCCTTTTCACTTTGCCCTAATAAGGAATGTTCTCTCTAGAGCAAAATAGACGCCAATCCTAAGCATTTCTGAAGGAAGAGCTATTGTAGTTGGAAATTACTAAATAATTTTCAGAGTATTATTTTGCCATTATTACTAGGCTTTTACTATTATATCCCTGATGTTAGCTGGGACCTCCTAGTCCTCTGAGATGTGGGCAAGGTCAGTGCTGGCCCCAATCGCATACTCTGCAAAAGGAAAAAAACCCTCCTGTTGCCCAGCCGCTGGAGAGAGTGGTGAGTGGGTGGGTCAGCGGTGGGGGTTGGGGGTGCTTATCCGGTGCCTTTGCCTCCTGGCTAGCAGTTTTAGTGAATGTGGGCTGTTCTGCTCCATGTTGATCCAGACGGAAAAAACAAACTTCTTTACCAGTTCCATAAACTGATCCTATTCACATACAGCATATGTGAATACAGCAAACTACTTTTGTTTTTACATTTTTTTTTTTAAACTAGAGAGTGGGGAGAATGCGGAAGCCCTCTGCATCATAGAATAATTAAAAATAACTTCCAGGGGCCTAGACAGACGGTCATTGCTCTTCGAATACCCACTGACCACGCCACTGGTCACTGGGGGGTTCCCCAGACACTCTCAGTATTTCTTGCCCCGTCCTCAGATTTGTCCTGGAATTCCCCCGCCCTGGAACACCTGCCTTC
>NW_027404832.1:0-2202 GCF_003265705.2 Callorhinus ursinus | reverse complement strand
GATCAGCCTCCGCATGACCACACCCTGTGTGTCTGCCCGTCCTGTGGGCACCGAGGTCCCTCCCTATGCACTGCTAGAGCCAGAGACGGGAGACGCCATGACCCCCGCCCTCACGGCCCTGCTCTGTCTCGGTGAGATCTGAGGAGGGGAGGGGACGCCCTATTCTGGGAGGGACCCGCCCCACAGCCAGGCCCTGGGCTGTCGGAGACCCCAGACTCAGGAGGCTCACGGGAGGAGGGGTTCTGCTCAGGATTCGCAGCAAACCTCTCACAGGAACTCTCTTCCAGGGCTGAGTGTGGGCCCCAGGACCCGAGTGCAGGCAGGTGAGTCTGTCCCCAGGGGTCTCAGTCCCACCTCCTCACGGGGGTCACCCACCAGGCAGAGGGGATGGAGAACAGCAGTTCTGGGCTGACGGAGGGGGACGTCTGGGGGTTTGGGGCAGAGCTGGGACCTGGGGGTGGGGAAGGTCTTGTGTCCCAGCCTCCGTTTCTTCCAGAAATCCTCCCCAAACCCACCATCTGGGCTGAGCCAGGCTCTGTGATCCCCTGGAGGACATCTGTGACCATCTGGTGTCAGGGGAGCCTGGAGGCCCAGGAGTACCGCCTGCATAAAGAGGGAAACTCAGAGACCTGGGACAGACAGAAGACACTGGAGCCCGGGGACAAGGCCAAGTTCTCCATCAGATACATGACAGATGTATATGCAGGACGGTATCTCTGTTACTGTCTCAGTCCCAGTGGCTGGTCAGAGCCCAGTGACCACCTGGAGCTGGTGGTGACAGGTGCGAGCCCACTCAGGGTCCCAGCCCCAGGCTCTGCCCTCAGGAAGGGGGTCTGCTCTCAGGTGTCTCCCTGTCACAGCCCAGCCCTGGGATGATGTGGGGGATCTGAGCCCCATTTAACACCGTCCCCTTCTGCTCCCCTAGGATTGCATGACAAACCCAGACTCATAGCCATGCCCAGCCCTGTTGTGACCTCAGGAGGGAACGTGACCCTCCAGTGTGGCTCGTGGGTGGGATTCGACAGGTTCATCCTGATGAAGGAAGGAGAACGCCAGACCTCCTGGACCCAGGACTCCCAGCCAGCCCCCAGGGGGTGGTCCCAGGCCCTGTTCCCTGTGGGCCCTGTGACCCCCAGCCTCAGGTGGACGTTCAGATGCTATGGTTATTACAGCAACACCCCCCAGGTGTGGTCACTCCCCAGTGAGCCCCTGGAGCTGGTGGTCTCAGGTGAGGGAGTCTGATTGTTGCCCCATCCATGTTTTGAGGCACCAGACAGGTTACGGGGGCTCTGCTCCCAGGGGAGTCCCAGACGAGAGGGTGGAATGGGGGACAACAGGGGCTCACAGGTCAGAGACACTGAGGGTGATGGACCGTGAGGCCGGGGGTCAGGACGGGAGAAGGGAGGTTTGGGGAGAATAATCAGCCCCTGCAATCCACGGCTGGTCTCTCCCAGGTGTGTCGGGCAAGCCCTCCCTCCTGAGCCAGCAGGGCCCTGTCGTGACCTCTGGACAGAGCCTGACCCTCCAGTGTCGCTCTGATGTTGGCTACGACAGATTCGCTCTGTCCAAGGAGGGAGCAGGTGACCCTCCCCGGCGCCTTGGCCGGCAGCCCCACGCTGGGCTCTCTGGGGCGAACTTCGACCTGGACCCAGTGAGACCCTCCCACGGCGGCCGGTACACATGCTATGGTGGACAGAACCTCTCCTCTGAGTGGTCGGCCCCCAGTGACCCCCTGGACATCCTGGTCGCAGGTGAGATGCCACAGGTCAGTCAGGACCCCAGACCCTGCACAGCTCCTGCCAGGGGGGCCCCAGGCGGTGGTGGTGGGACCAGAGGTGTGGGGTCCCCAGGGAGGGAGAGAGAGAGACAGAGACAGAGAAGGGAGAGACCCAGAGGACACAGACAGACTCAGTGCAGAACGAGGGCTGGACAGCCCCTCACCCGCCCTTCCTCTCTCTAGGACAGCTCCCCGACACACCCTCCCTCTCAGTGCAGCCAGGACCCACGGTGACCTCAGGAGAGAATGTGACCCTGCTGTGTCAGTCATGGAGCTCTGTGGACACTTTCCTCCTGTCCAAGGAGGGGGCAGCCGATCCCCCCCTGCGTCTTAGATCAAAGCACGGAGCTGGGCAGCACCAGGCTGAATTCTCCATGAGTCCTGTGACCTCAGCCCACGGGGGGACCTACAGGTGCTACGGCTCA
>NW_027404831.1:0-2202 GCF_003265705.2 Callorhinus ursinus | reverse complement strand
TGTGGCTGTGCTGGGCGCTCTGGGCGCTGCCCCTCCCCGGCCCCGGGGCCGCCCTGAGCGGGGAGCAGATCCGGGGCAGCCTGCTGCAGCAGCTGCACCTCAGCCAGGTGCCCGTCCTGGACGAGGGCGACGCTGAGGGGCTGGTCACCCCTGCCCACGTGACGGCCCAGTACGTGGCCCTGTTGCAGCGCAGCCACAGCGCACGCTCTCGAGGGAAGAGGTTCAGCCAGAAATTCCGAGGTGAGGCCTCCCTGCGGCTGCGCCCCGCTCCTTGTCGGGGTGCCAACCTGGAGCTCAGGGGTTAGGGACACAGGGAGTGTGGGGAGGGTGTGGAACACGTCCCGCCGTTGGCCCCCGGACTCGGTAGCCCCGCTAAAGCTGCTCACAGGCCCCGGACTCCTCTTAGGGACATCTCCCTGGGCATGGGAGGGAGATGGGAGGAATTCAGGGCTCTTGCTCTGCTTCTTAGGACACTGGGCTGGCGACCAGAGGTCTCCATGGCAGGGCTCTCTGCCCTCGCTCCAGTGCCCCCCCGCCCCGTTTTGTGGTGCCCTTTGCCCAAAGAAGGCTACAGGTCTCTGGGCCTGGCTGGCTCAGCAGGTGGAGCATGTGACTCTTGATCTTGGGGTTGTGAGTTTGAGCCCCCGCTGGGCCTATGTAGAGGTTACTTAGAAGTAAAATGTTCAAACAAACAGAAAAGAAGGCTTCATGTCTGTGCACTTGAGGGGCAGCCCCAGCCCCCACATTCTCCCTGCGCATCTCCCTGGGGACTCCTGGGGAAATGCTGTTCACTGGCTGGGGGCCCAGCCCCCTCGCAGCCGCCCTGGTGCTGTACAGGCCTCCTGACCCTGCTTCTGTCCCCAGAGGTGGTGGGCAGGTGGCTGGCGTCGGAGGCCTTACCTGCTGGTGTTCAGCATGGAGCAGCGGCTGCCCCCCAACAGCGAGCTGGTGCGGGCCGTGCTGCGCCTCTTCCAGGAGGCGGTGCCCTGGACAGGAACTGGCTGTCCCCGCACAGCGCCTGCACCCGCGTCACCACCAAGTGGCTGTACATCCGTGAGGACAGCTCCAACCGCACCTACCTGGTGGACTCCAGGTGGGCGCTGCAAGTGGGGAGGGTGCCAGGGAGGAGGGATGGGGAGGGGAGGGGAGGGGACGGGGTTCCTAGCTGGGGGGGGAGGGAGGTGGGGGTCCCAGTGAGAGGGCTGGGGGGCGGGGAAGTAGGTGTCCTAGAGTGGGGGGAGTGGGCGGGGGTGCCAGCGCGGGGGGAGGGGGAGGGGAAGGCTCCCCCAGGGGGAACCCGCAGCCCCCAGCTCAGGCCCCCGTCCCCGCGCCACCCCGTCGCAGGCTGGTGTCCCTCCACGACAGCGGCTGGAAGGCCTTCGACGTGACCGAGGCCGTGACCTTCTGGCAGCAGCTGAGCCGGCCTCGGCAGCCCCTGCTCCTGCAGGTGACGGTGCAGACGGAGCACCTGGGCCCGCCGACCGCGGGCGCCCACAAGCTGGTGCGCTTCGCCTCCCAGGGGCCCGCGGGCGCCGGGCAGGGCGAGCCCCAGCTGGAGCTGCACACGCTGGACCTGGGGGCCTACGGGTAGGCGCCCGGGGCCGCACGGGGGGACCCCACTCCCAAGGCCAGCTCAGTCCGAGTGGGACTTTTCCGGGTGCCGTGGGAGTGAATGCCCGCAGGAGAGTCCCCTTCAGTCTCAGGACTAAGGGCTCACGCGATGTACCGTTTGGTTGTTGACCGGTCCTTATCCTTTTGAACGTAAGGAGCGCTGGGTGGCAAAGCTCCTCCCAGATGCCCCCCAGGCCCTCCCTGCCCCCCTCCCCGCCCTCCCCACTGACCTCTGCCTCTCTTTGCCCCCCGCAGAGCTCAGGGCAATTGTGACCCCGAGGCGCCCGGGGCGGAGGCCCCCCCGCTGCTGCCACAGGGAGATGTACATCGACCTGCAGAGGATGAAGTGGGCTGAGAACTGGGTCCTGGAGCCCCCGGGCTTCCTGGCCTACGAGTGTGTGGGCGCCTGCTGGCAGCCCCAGCAGCCCCTGCCCTTCAAGTGGCCGCTTCTGGGGCCTCGGCAGTGCATCGCCTCGGAAACGGCCTCGCTGCCCATGATCGTCCGTGTCGAGGAGGGAGGCAGGCCCAGGCCCCAGGTGGTCAGCCTGCCCAACATGAGGGTGCAGAGCTGTAGCTGCTCCTGGGACGGGG
>NW_027404830.1:0-2203 GCF_003265705.2 Callorhinus ursinus | reverse complement strand
CATATTTTGCAACGCCCCCTTTCTTTGCCTGGAAAGAAACTAATGGAGGTGGGAGGGGTAGATGCTGTACACCAGGGAAGGGATTCCGCTTCACCAGGAAGGTGCGAGGTCCCAGGGACTAAACCCAAGGAAGGAGGGAGAGGAAGCAGGTGGAAAAAGAGAAATCAAGGCATTTCAACCACAAGTGGGCGGAGAAGAGGGGTGAGAAGTGCAAAGAGACCCCAGCTGCACATCCGACTTCAAAAGAGGCAAAGGAGCTGGAAAGAAGATGCCAAGAGCTGAGAACAAGGAACATGGGAGTAGTGTGAGTCTGCTCTGTGGGCTCCGAAGGTGGGAATGAAAAATGGGAATCTTCCAAATGGGAAAAGTGAGAATCTGGGAAAGAAAAGTCACATCAGTGGGGGGGGGGGGGGGCAACGAAAGGGATTTCAGAGAGGGTATCTGGCATCAAGTAGAAATCAGAGAGACTTGAGATGGGCAGTGAGACCCTACAGATTTTAGACTGGTCACAACTAAGAGAAGATCACCCTAGAGTTCTGCAGACCAAAAGAGCAGTTTCTGTTATCCACAAACAGGGATGACATCAGACCGGTGGAAGGGCGACAGAATTCACCACACAGAGCAATCCTGACTTCCCACGGATAAGTTTTTAGTATTTCTATTTTCATTTTTCATATTGGTTGTAGTCTTGGCAACCACAAAGACTTTGCATTCTGTTCATTGTGGCATCTTACATCGCAATTTGACTTAAATGGAAGCGCTGTCTATGGAAACGATCCATTCCTTGGTCTCGGAGAGACACACAAGCTAGCGCACAGCATTGAAGCTGATGATCTGAGGGCTTGCACAAACAGTTCTGGAAGGGGTCACTTGTCGTAATCGCAGATGGAGCTTCAGAAATCCATGTGTGAGAAAGTGATTGGGGCTCTGCCTGGGGCAGTTAGAACTCAGGGCCTCCCGTGATCCTATTCACAATCAACTGTGACACCCTCAGGTTGGAATGTTAAACATGAAGTGGGGTTTCAAGCCCCCGTGCCCTCCTCCTGTGCCCACGGAAGACATCATGAGTCTATGCCAGTGGCCTCTCCCAGCCAGCCCAGCCAGGTATGAACTATTAATTGTCCTCACCACAGCTCTCCAGACAACCTCCACCCACCAACTATAACTGGCAGGGGAGTTGAGACCCATTTGCCACTGGCCCTAAGAGAGTCTTTCTTAGAAGAACTTTGTGTGGCTGGAATTTGTACCACTGGGGAAGTCTCTAAATCTGTAGCGAAGAAAATCCTTCACCAATTAATGTAATAACACCTAGTTATCCCCCCTTATCACTGAACAAGGACTGTGAACAAATACGGAGACGTGAAGCCTGTTCGCGTCAAGTGCCATTTCTGATGGAAACCTTTCTAGGGAGCACTCACCACTCTCTTCCTTGCTTGGGAAATAGAGTCTATTAGATTCCATTTGATCTTTTCTTTTTAGCCTTTCATTTTTTGAATGTATTTTAAAATATTTTGTGCACTTCTAGAGATGGCTCAGAAGACATCTTCCTCTCTTTCGATTAGCTTCTATGTCTTTAGAATGCAGTTTGGGTCAGCTTCTGGTGGTCTCATCACCTTCCAGTTTTCTGTATGAGGCTACTTAAGCAGTATGAGAGGCTATCACAAAGACCCGGGGGAACTAAGAATGTTAAATCATTAACCTATTTTCCATATATTACTAAAGCAAGGTAGATGGGCTTGGTAAGGAATCTTTCCCCTCTGCGGTGACCGATACTTCTTTTACATACTTCTGAATTTGAGGCTGTGTTACAGATGTGTGAGGCCCTGGAATTTAAATTTCAAGAGTAATGGACTATTTGGACATTTCCTGAGAATTATTTTCTTTTGTTTTGTCTAGAACAAACTAATATGAATCACAGGTTATAACTAAGTCACAGACCATCAGCCATGAATATTTATCAGAATGGTTTTGCTGAACTTGGGCCTGAGAAAATGAGGGAATGATCACTCATGTGTGTGTTGCAGACTTGGCCCAAGATCCCTTCTATTGTCTCCAAAGTGAATACTCATACTTGCAGGGCAGTGGTGAATATGAGACAATACTGGAAATGGGTAGAACCACGGAACTGGGATGATAAACTGTGTTGAGGATGGGGGGCAAGAACAAAGGTTATCCATAGGTTAATGAGAAAGGATCTCTACCC
>NW_027404829.1:0-2203 GCF_003265705.2 Callorhinus ursinus | reverse complement strand
AGGAAGGGGAGTCTCCCCGGATCTGCCGCCTGTTGGGTCCCTGCTGCAGGAGCAGTGGCCCGACTGGGCTGCAGATCACGGTTTATGGCCACCCCGACCTGAGAGCCCGCGCCTCGGCTCCGTCTCTGCAGCCAGCTTCCCCGCTCCGATCCCTGGGAGCTCTGCCGCACTCAGGCACCCCCGGTCTTTCTGTGACTCCGAGGGTCCTGAGACCACACTGTCCCACGAGGGTTTCACCCCCCGCTTAGCCACTGGAGCGACGTCCCTCCGCGGAGCCGACTTCTAAAAGGTCCGATTTTGTGCTCCGCGGCTCTAGCACTTGCCAGAAGCGGCCGGCGGAGGCCCCCTCCCCCGCCGTCTATCTTCCCGAATATCGCCTCGGATTCACTTCTCCGCACGTCCTATCTTCCAGAAAGTGGTCGCTTCTCTGTTCAGAGAGTTGTTGCTACTCTCCTCTTTGATCTCCTGTTGAGTTCGTAGGTGTTCAGAATGGTTTGATCCCTATTCAGCTGAATTCCTGAGACCAGACGAAATCTAGGTCTCCTACTCCTCCGCCATCTTGCTCCGCCCCCACTTCCTTTATGTTTATTAATAGCTACTTTATATATTTAGATGCTCCCATGTTGGCTGCATAAATATTTACAATTGTTTTATCTTCTTGTTGTGTTGTTCCCTTTATGATTATGAAGTGTCCTTCTTTGTCTCTTGTTACAGTCTTTGTTATAAAGTCTGTTTTGTCCAATATGAATATTGGCCAGAAACCCTGGCTTTCTTTTCACATCCGTTTGCATGACAAATGTTTTTCCATCCCTTCACTATCAATCTGCATGTGTCCTTAAGTCTGAAATGAGTCTCTTTTAGGCAGCATATAGATGGGTCTTGTTTTTTTATCCATTCTGTCACCCTGTGTCTTTTGATTGGAGCAGTTAGTTCATTTACATTCAAAGTAATTATTGATAGGTATGTACATTTTGTAACTTGTTACGATTGTTTTTGTAGTTCTCGGTTCCTTTCTTCTCTTGCTCTCTTCTCTCATGGTTTGCTGGCTTTTATTAGTGATATACTTGGATTCCTTTCTCTTTATTTTTTGCATATCTGTTACTGCTTTTTGATTTATGGTTATCATTAGGTTTATATATAACATTTTATGTATATAGCAGTGTATATTAAGTTGATGGTCACTTAAGTTTGATATATACAATTAATTTATGTAATATTCAAATAGAAGCAAAGTTAATCAGTGTATTGTTTAGAGATCCATATACATTTGGTTAAACTATAAAGAAAAGCAAGGAAATGTTTAACACAACATTTAGGATAGGTTATTACTCCTACAAGGATAAAATCCAGGAAGGACACACAGGTGAGTTCAAATGTATTGGTAATGTTTTATTTTTTAAGCTGGGTAGGGGCACATTGTTGTTCAGTTTATAGTGATTTTTGTAGACATTCTTGTGTGTATTATATATTTAACAAAATTTTAAACTATTTAAGAACTCTCTAGTGAAGGAAGAAACTTATGCTTTCCAGTTTCAAATCATAAGCCAGTGGTTAAATGTTACTTGAAGGCAGATTTTTTTTTCTTGACTATAGTGTTTTTATATTTATTGCAGTTTATAGAAAACCACACTGTTAATTCTTTCCTCCGTCCCCCCACCCCAATACTCCTGCAAAACTCAGGGACATCTAGGTAAAGCATATTTACATTTTAAGACATCTATATTTGCTTTTTCTTTTATTTTTTATTGTTATGTTAATCACCATACATCATTAGTTTTTGATGTAGTGTTCCATGATTCGTTGTGTGTGCATAACACCCAGTGCTCCACGCAGAACGTGCCCTCTTTAATACCCATCACCAGGCTAACCCATCCCTCCAACCCCCTCCCCTCTAGAAACCTCAGTTTGTTTTTCGGAGTCCATCGTCTCTCATGGTTCGTCTCCCCCTCTGACTTACTCCCCTTCATTCTTCCCCTCCTGCTATCTTCTTCTTCTTTTTTTTTTTCTTAACATATATTGCATTATTTGTTTCAGAAGTACCGATCTGTGATTCAACAGTCTTGCACAATTCACAGCGCTCACCGTAGCACATACCCTCCCCAATGTCTATCACCCAGCCACCCCATCCCTCCCACTCCCCCACCACTCTAGCAACCCTCAGTTTGTTTCCTGAGGTTAAAAATTCCTCATATCAGCGAGGTCA
>NW_027404828.1:0-2203 GCF_003265705.2 Callorhinus ursinus | reverse complement strand
CATATTTTGCAACGCCCCCTTTCTTTGCCTGGAAAGAAACTAATGGAGGTGGGAGGGGTAGATGCTGTACACCAGGGAAGGGATTCCGCTTCACCAGGAAGGTGCGAGGTCCCAGGGACTAAACCCAAGGAAGGAGGGAGAGGAAGCAGGTGGAAAAAGAGAAATCAAGGCATTTCAACCACAAGTGGGCGGAGAAGAGGGGTGAGAAGTGCAAAGAGACCCCAGCTGCACATCCGACTTCAAAAGAGGCAAAGGAGCTGGAAAGAAGATGCCAAGAGCTGAGAACAAGGAACATGGGAGTAGTGTGAGTCTGCTCTGTGGGCTCCGAAGGTGGGAATGAAAAATGGGAATCTTCCAAATGGGAAAAGTGAGAATCTGGGAAAGAAAAGTCACATCAGTGGGGGGGGGGGGGGGCAACGAAAGGGATTTCAGAGAGGGTATCTGGCATCAAGTAGAAATCAGAGAGACTTGAGATGGGCAGTGAGACCCTACAGATTTTAGACTGGTCACAACTAAGAGAAGATCACCCTAGAGTTCTGCAGACCAAAAGAGCAGTTTCTGTTATCCACAAACAGGGATGACATCAGACCGGTGGAAGGGCGACAGAATTCACCACACAGAGCAATCCTGACTTCCCACGGATAAGTTTTTAGTATTTCTATTTTCATTTTTCATATTGGTTGTAGTCTTGGCAACCACAAAGACTTTGCATTCTGTTCATTGTGGCATCTTACATCGCAATTTGACTTAAATGGAAGCGCTGTCTATGGAAACGATCCATTCCTTGGTCTCGGAGGGACACACAAGCTAGCGCACAGCATTGAAGCTGATGATCTGAGGGCTTGCACAAACAGTTCTGGAAGGGGTCACTTGTCGTAATCGCAGATGGAGCTTCAGAAATCCATGTGTGAGAAAGTGATTGGGGCTCTGCCTGGGGCAGTTAGAACTCAGGGCCTCCCGTGATCCTATTCACAATCAACTGTGACACCCTCAGGTTGGAATGTTAAACATGAAGTGGGGTTTCAAGCCCCCGTGCCCTCCTCCTGTGCCCACGGAAGACATCATGAGTCTATGCCAGTGGCCTCTCCCAGCCAGCCCAGCCAGGTATGAACTATTAATTGTCCTCACCACAGCTCTCCAGACAACCTCCACCCACCAACTATAACTGGCAGGGGAGTTGAGACCCATTTGCCACTGGCCCTAAGAGAGTCTTTCTTAGAAGAACTTTGTGTGGCTGGAATTTGTACCACTGGGGAAGTCTCTAAATCTGTAGCGAAGAAAATCCTTCACCAATTAATGTAATAACACCTAGTTATCCCCCCTTATCACTGAACAAGGACTGTGAACAAATACGGAGACGTGAAGCCTGTTCGCGTCAAGTGCCATTTCTGATGGAAACCTTTCTAGGGAGCACTCACCACTCTCTTCCTTGCTTGGGAAATAGAGTCTATTAGATTCCATTTGATCTTTTCTTTTTAGCCTTTCATTTTTTGAATGTATTTTAAAATATTTTGTGCACTTCTAGAGATGGCTCAGAAGACATCTTCCTCTCTTTCGATTAGCTTCTATGTCTTTAGAATGCAGTTTGGGTCAGCTTCTGGTGGTCTCATCACCTTCCAGTTTTCTGTATGAGGCTACTTAAGCAGTATGAGAGGCTATCACAAAGACCCGGGGGAACTAAGAATGTTAAATCATTAACCTATTTTCCATATATTACTAAAGCAAGGTAGATGGGCTTGGTAAGGAATCTTTCCCCTCTGCGGTGACCGATACTTCTTTTACATACTTCTGAATTTGAGGCTGTGTTACAGATGTGTGAGGCCCTGGAATTTAAATTTCAAGAGTAATGGACTATTTGGACATTTCCTGAGAATTATTTTCTTTTGTTTTGTCTAGAACAAACTAATATGAATCACAGGTTATAACTAAGTCACAGACCATCAGCCATGAATATTTATCAGAATGGTTTTGCTGAACTTGGGCCTGAGAAAATGAGGGAATGATCACTCATGTGTGTGTTGCAGACTTGGCCCAAGATCCCTTCTATTGTCTCCAAAGTGAATACTCATACTTGCAGGGCAGTGGTGAATATGAGACAATACTGGAAATGGGTAGAACCACGGAACTGGGATGATAAACTGCGTTGAGGATGGGGGGCAAGAACAAAGGTTATCCATAGGTTAATGAGAAAGGATCTCTACCC
>NW_027404827.1:0-2204 GCF_003265705.2 Callorhinus ursinus | reverse complement strand
GATGTTGAGCACTTTTTCATGTGCCTGTTGGCCATTTGGATGTCTTCTTTGGAGAAATGTCTGTTCATGTCTTCTGCCCATTTCTTGATTGGATTATTTGTTCTTTGGGTGTTGAGTTTGATAAGTTCTTTATAGATTTTGGATACTAGCCCTTTATCTGATATGTCGTTTGCAAATATTTTCTCCCATTCTGTCGGTTGTCTTTTGGTTTTTCCACTGGATATTCTTTCCTGCTTTGTCAAAGTTAGTTGAGACAGAGTAATATTTTAAAAGCACATAGTTATTTTGCTTTCTTAGAAGGGTACAGTATAATGATAAGTGTAATTACTAATAAATATTATATTTAACATCATGGACTAAATGTATTGTGAATTAAGGCTTAATTTATGTAAATTGTTTTCAAATAATTAGATAAATGTTCTCAAGATGTGAAATTCAAATGAATTATTTTTTACAAAACACAATTTCCCTCTAAGGAACTGGGAATCAGGTGTTATTTTGTGCAAGAAGACACAACCTGGTATGGATGTAAGCCAGATGACTTTTAACCCTATGAACTGGCGCCAGCTGTGCTTATCAAGTCCAAGTGCAGTGACCATGTGTACTATTGAAAGAAGTAACCAGGAGCATCATCTCAAAGCAAAGTAAGAGACTTAGTTACTACACAGCAAAATGGTGGTCTTAGTTTGCTTTCATGTAATGTGATTGCATCAGTTTGATGAATTAACTGGCTTTATATGTACATATTAAACATCTTAAGTTATAATATCTTTCTACATATATAATTACCTTGGAGTGCTTGCTTGCATTTTGAAAGGATTCTTTATGACTTGATTTCTCAGTGAGGTTCTTTTGAATATCAAGTCATCCTCAAGCTTTTCCCAACATGTTTTAATTTACCAGAATTTGATTTGCTCTTAGTATTTAAAAACATGCCTATTTATAAAAAGGATAGTTATGAATTTTGATCCTATTACTTTGATGCCTAGTTGGAATCTCAAAAATGAGATATGGAAAGCATATAGATTATTCCTTCAGCCACATAATCTATAAACAGAAGGGTAGTTGCATATACTGGAGTCATGGGAGTTACATATTTAAATAGAACTGGGTCAGAAAGAAATTTTATGACCAGTGTCCTGGTGATCGATGATAATGGTGTGTTTGTTAAGGAGAGTTCAAAGACTCAAGGTGCCTCTAAACTGACTATTCTCAGTATATTCCACAAAGTTAAAGACTAAGTTGATATTGGACATATATATCCTTGAAATTACAATTTTTGAAAAGTTGCCTTTTTCAAATTTTATTTTATTACGTTATATTAATCACCATACATTACATCATTAATTTTTGATGTAGTGTTCCATGATTCATTGTTTGCATATAACACCCAGTGCTCCATTCAATGCGTGCCGTCTTTAATACTCATCACCAAGCTAACCATCCCCCCTCCCTCCTCCCCTCCAGAACCTCGGTCTGTTTCTCAGAGTCCATAGTCTCTCATGGTTCATCTCCCCCTCCGATTTCCCGCCTTCATTTTTCCCTTCCTTCTATCTCCCCCTCCTCCTCCTCCTCCTCCTCCTCCTCCTTCTTCTTAACATATAATGTATTATTTGTTTCAAAGGTACAGGTCTGTGATTCAACAGTCTTACACAATTCACAGCACTCACCATAGCACATACCATCCCCAATGTCTATCACCCAGCCACCCCATCCCTCCCACCCACTACCACTACAGCAACCCTCAGTTTGTTTCCTGAAATTAAGAATTCCTCATATCAGTGAGATCATATGATACATGTCCTTCTCTGATTGACTTATTTCGCTTAGCATAATACCCTCCAGTTCCATCCATGTCGCTGCAAATGGCAAGATTTGGGGGTTTTTTTTGATGACTGCATGATATTCCATTGTGTATATATACCACCTCTTCTTTATCCATTCATCTGTCGATGGACATCCTGGCTCTTTCCATAGTTTGGCTCTTGTGCACATTCCTGCTATAAACATTGGGGTGCACGTACCCCTTTGGATCACTACATTTATATCTTTGTGGTAAATACCCAGTAGTGCAATTGCTGGGTCATATGGTAGCTCTATTGTCAACATTTTGAGGAACCTCCATACTGTTTTCCAGAGTGGCTGCACCAGCTTGTGTTCCCACCAACAGTGTAGGAGGGCTCCCCTTTCTCCACATCCTTGCC
>NW_027404826.1:0-2204 GCF_003265705.2 Callorhinus ursinus | reverse complement strand
GATGTTGAGCACTTTTTCATGTGCCTGTTGGCCATTTGGATGTCTTCTTTGGAGAAATGTCTGTTCATGTCTTCTGCCCATTTCTTGATTGGATTATTTGTTCTTTGGGTGTTGAGTTTGATAAGTTCTTTATAGATTTTGGATACTAGCCCTTTATCTGATATGTCGTTTGCAAATATTTTCTCCCATTCTGTCGGTTGTCTTTTGGTTTTTCCACTGGATATTCTTTCCTGCTTTGTCAAAGTTAGTTGAGACAGAGTAATATTTTAAAAGCACATAGTTATTTTGCTTTCTTAGAAGGGTACAGTATAATGATAAGTGTAATTACTAATAAATATTATATTTAACATCATGGACTAAATGTATTGTGAATTAAGGCTTAATTTATGTAAATTGTTTTCAAATAATTAGATAAATGTTCTCAAGATGTGAAATTCAAATGAATTATTTTTTACAAAACACAATTTCCCTCTAAGGAACTGGGAATCAGGTGTTATTTTGTGCAAGAAGACACAACCTGGTATGGATGTAAGCCAGATGACTTTTAACCCTATGAACTGGCGCCAGCTGTGCTTATCAAGTCCAAGTGCAGTGACCATGTGTACTATTGAAAGAAGTAACCAGGAGCATCATCTCAAAGCAAAGTAAGAGACTTAGTTACTACACAGCAAAATGGTGGTCTTAGTTTGCTTTCATGTAATGTGATTGCATCAGTTTGATGAATTAACTGGCTTTATATGTACATATTAAACATCTTAAGTTATAATATCTTTCTACATATATAATTACCTTGGAGTGCTTGCTTGCATTTTGAAAGGATTCTTTATGACTTGATTTCTCAGTGAGGTTCTTTTGAATATCAAGTCATCCTCAAGCTTTTCCCAACATGTTTTAATTTACCAGAATTTGATTTGCTCTTAGTATTTAAAAACATGCCTATTTATAAAAAGGATAGTTATGAATTTTGATCCTATTACTTTGATGCCTAGTTGGAATCTCAAAAATGAGATATGGAAAGCATATAGATTATTCCTTCAGCCACATAATCTATAAACAGAAGGGTAGTTGCATATACTGGAGTCATGGGAGTTACATATTTAAATAGAACTGGGTCAGAAAGAAATTTTATGACCAGTGTCCTGGTGATCGATGATAATGGTGTGTTTGTTAAGGAGAGTTCAAAGACTCAAGGTGCCTCTAAACTGACTATTCTCAGTATATTCCACAAAGTTAAAGACTAAGTTGATATTGGACATATATATCCTTGAAATTACAATTTTTGAAAAGTTGCCTTTTTCAAATTTTATTTTATTACGTTATATTAATCACCATACATTACATCATTAATTTTTGATGTAGTGTTCCATGATTCATTGTTTGCATATAACACCCAGTGCTCCATTCAATGCGTGCCGTCTTTAATACTCATCACCAAGCTAACCATCCCCCCTCCCTCCTCCCCTCCAGAACCTCGGTCTGTTTCTCAGAGTCCATAGTCTCTCATGGTTCATCTCCCCCTCCGATTTCCCGCCTTCATTTTTCCCTTCCTTCTATCTCCCCCTCCTCCTCCTCCTCCTCCTCCTCCTCCTTCTTCTTAACATATAATGTATTATTTGTTTCAAAGGTACAGGTCTGTGATTCAACAGTCTTACACAATTCACAGCACTCACCATAGCACATACCATCCCCAATGTCTATCACCCAGCCACCCCATCCCTCCCACCCACTACCACTACAGCAACCCTCAGTTTGTTTCCTGAAATTAAGAATTCCTCATATCAGTGAGATCATATGATACATGTCCTTCTCTGATTGACTTATTTCGCTTAGCATAATACCCTCCAGTTCCATCCATGTCGCTGCAAATGGCAAGATTTGGGGGTTTTTTTTGATGACTGCATGATATTCCATTGTGTATATATACCACCTCTTCTTTATCCATTCATCTGTCGATGGACATCCTGGCTCTTTCCATAGTTTGGCTCTTGTGCACATTCCTGCTATAAACATTGGGGTGCACGTACCCCTTTGGATCACTACATTTATATCTTTGTGGTAAATACCCAGTAGTGCAATTGCTGGGTCATATGGTAGCTCTATTGTCAACATTTTGAGGAACCTCCATACTGTTTTCCAGAGTGGCTACACCAGCTTGTGTTCCCACCAACAGTGTAGGAGGGCTCCCCTTTCTCCACATCCTTGCC
>NW_027404825.1:0-2205 GCF_003265705.2 Callorhinus ursinus | reverse complement strand
GGCAGAAATTACCCCGAGCCAGCATGGAATTTGTACATGGACAGAAACTGAGATTTAGTATGAATTTTTAAAGGCCTGGTCTTATTACATGCTGAACTGGTGTGGGCTACATCCAAATGAGCAATGAGGAAGCCTCGCAGAGGATGGTCTACACCCTCCCAGTTGCCATTTGTTACTGAATGAGGTTTTAGAATCATTACCTTTGCAATTCTCGTTTTAATGCTCTTATTCCCCTAACACAAGGAGCTTGAAAACACTACATAAACTCAAGCATTAAAAGTTGAAATAAAACTTAGTGGCACCCCCTTGAATTATTATTACTACTTTGCCTTTGAGAAAAAAAATGAGCCAGAAAAGTTACACAGAATGTCATAGGTCATATAGCATTACAAGCCACAGACACCAGACCCCTGGGTTCCAGATTTCTAGAAACACTGCCTCATCCATCCCTCATTCTGTGAGTCGGGTGCTATTATTCCACCATAATACAGCTAAGGAAGCACTGTCTTGAGTGGGATGAGACTGAATACAGTATCTAATAGAGCAGATATTTGATGAAAAAATACAGTTGAATTTTGCACACCTGGGTGACTAAGAAAATTTTCACTGTGAATAAGGGCATTCAAAAAGCTTAACAGTATTGGTGAAGGCATTCCACATGCCATGCCCAGACTGACTTTCTTCCTCTCATTCCCCCTAAGGAGAGTAGCTTGTTGGCCCATGAAGGGTCATTGTCCCAAAAGGCAGCTTGCCCAGGCCCATGACACTGCCAGAAATCACAGGACCAAGCTGAAAAGACACAAAGAAGTTCCTTCTCCGGCCCCAGGCATCTCTGGCTTGAATAAAAGATAGCATTTTAGCAACACCATACTGCAATTTCAAAAAATATCCCTTTGAGAATATCGCCTTGGGTCCATCTTAGGAAAGGATAGGAAGTAGACTTCTGTCAAGCCTCATCCCCCCCCTACTATTTCCATCCTCTGCAGCTCTCCCAGGCAGGTGGCTGGGTGGGTAAACACTGATGTTGCAAGTGGGTCAAGGCCCTGCCTTGATAAATGAGAAGAACATACAGTTCACCCTTGAACAACATGGGTTTGAACTGCGTGGGTCCACTTAGATGCAGATTTTTTACAGTACAGTACTGTAAGTGTGTTTTCTCTCATGATTTTTTAAAGAAGATTTTATTTATTTATTTGACAGAGAGAGGCACAGTGAGAGAGGGAACAGAAGCTGGGGGAGCAGGAGAGGGAGAAGCAGGCTTCCCGCTGAGCAGGGAGCCTGATGTGGGGCTCCATCCCAGGACCCTGGGATCATGACCTGAGCCGAAGGCAGACATTAACAACTGAGCCACCCAGGCGCCCCTCATGATTTTCTTAATACATTTTCTTTTCTCCACCTCTCTTTATCACAAGAATACAGTACATAATACATATAACATAGGAAAAACGTGCTGATCGATTGTTTATGTTCTCAGTAAGATTTCCAGTCAACAGTAGGCTGTCGGTAGTTAAGCTTGGGGGCAAGTCAGAGGTTACATGAGGATTTTCGACTGCATGAGGTTGGCACCCCTGACCTCCCACATTGTTCAAGGGTCCTCTGTAATTTCCCAGAGGCTTCTTTTCCTAGGCTCTAGACTAAAGTTTTTCCCGTTTCATTTCTGCCCCAGGAACGCCTTGCCAAACAGAGCCCTATCTGCTAGACCTCTGCCATATTTGCTGCTTCCCTCCCAGCCTTCGGTCCTCGGAACCCTCATCCTGGCTTCTGAACCTGCAGAACCTGGAAGCAGCCTGCTGGTGAGTGTGGGGGTGACTCTCTGCATAACTGTCTGTACCTGGTGTTGGTCAGTGTCTTCTACCTACCAGGTAGTAGAGTCCCCTTTTAACGGGCTTCTTGAGACAATTTTTTTTTGTCTTTTAAAACTAAGTACATTTATTACTTTGATTAAAACAAATTATATAAAAGAAGAAAATCATGGGGGCTCTTAGGATAGTATACATTAGTTTTCCCCTCTGTAGATCAAATGATTGCATTTCTAAAACCGTTCCTGTTGAATCATTTTCCAGTTTTTATTATTTGATGTGACTGATTCTCCCCTGTGTATTCCCTGAGAAAGTCTCAATCTAACTAAAATGCTTCCCAGTAGGAGCCTAAAATACATATGGTCTGATATATGCTTCCACATTCTTAATTTTTAAAATCTCTTTT
>NW_027404824.1:0-2205 GCF_003265705.2 Callorhinus ursinus | reverse complement strand
GAGAAACAACTGTGGGCCTGGGGAAAGGGAAACCATGGCCTAGACCTGGGAGCCCTGTCACCAAGACCTCTGCATTCTTCCTTCCGAATCAGAGCGAAATTTGGTGGTAGAGTCGTTGTGGTGGTGGTGGTGGTGGTGGTTCTTGTTGTTTTGCCCTTCCCTTGAATGGATGGAGGCTGCAGTCATTCAGCTATACTAATGGGACACCCAGCTGATGCTCAAGGTTTTGGATGCAAGCTTTGGTGCTATAGTCCTTGAAAGGGCACCTCCTGAACTCACCAGATGCTCCAGCATGCAGCATATGGGTGAACGTTCTGTTCCTCCAAAGGAGGGCATCTCAAGGTCAAGGAGAGAAGAGCCACCTTTCCTTTGGGCTATCAGATAAGGAGAGGCTGACTGAGCACAGCACTGGAGTAGGAACTCATGACCAGTCGTTGGGTGCTGGCTACCTGGGTAGAATCCCCTCCTCGCCCTGCATAAACCAGCTCTACATTTTAAAAAAAGAATCGGCAAGGGCATGGAAATGATTCCAGTGCAGGCCGAAATTTGATAATAATTTTGGGACTAGGATACTTCTGGGAATGAGGTGTTTCACTTCATTTCCTTTTACCCAAGAAATGGGGCCCAGTCCCTCTAAAAACCTGGGGCCAAGCCTACACAGAATCATTACTCCCAGGGCACTTGCAAATATCTTAACCTCCGAGGTCCCCAGAGTTCTGAAAGCCCATTCAAGGGGCAACCTGCCCCAATCTCTCCCACAGTCACAAGGACAGAGCTGGACCTGCTTAAGTAGAGGCTCTTACTCTGAGACGCTGGATATGAATGACGTCCAGGGCAAACGTAGATTGAAAAAAGAGCTAAAGGGTGGACAAGGAGGCATGGAAGGCTAAATTTCTTCATTAGCGATGAGAATGGGACAATGTGAAGAAAGCCCATTCAGCTGGCAAGCAGTCTGCTGCAGGGAAATCGTCCACTTCTGGGCTTGGTCCAAGGTCACCGTTCCTGCCCTGTACGTGGGGATGCTGTCATTAAGAGGCCGGCATTCCTCCTTCAGAAAGCGGAGAATCTGCCCTTGGTTTTGTTTTCTGTTTTCAAAAGGCCCTTACCGTGCATGGATAGGCACAGAAGCAAATGAGGGTGACGGTTTTGTCCTCTTGGCTGATGCACATGTGTTCAGGAGCAGGCTTTTGGTGTAGTATTCCTTGAACGGGCTCCTACTGTGCTGCTTCTTGTCTAATTGTCACCATAATGGCACCTCAATCATCTAGGGCAGAACTATAAGCTGGCTACCATTCAGGAGGCTTATGCCCCTAGAGCTCAGAAGCAGCTCAGGAGTATTAGGGCAATCTTCCTTTTGGATATCAGACCCTGAGAATCTCTCCTTGCACAGGACAAGGATGTGAACTTTCCAACAATCCTTGGCTACTGCCTTTGGGAGGAAGAGCCTCTGCCTCCTTGAATGTAAAGCTAACCGTAGGAATTCCACAAGGTTTTGGAAATGTGTGGATGTATGGCCAAAAATCCACAATTGAAAAGAAAATGGGACAAGTCCACGAATGACAGGTGTAACTTCATTTTCTTTGAGCCCAGAAATAAGGAGAGCTCCTTCTTAATACCCATGGCAGGGCCTATATATAAACCCCCTCCGTTGGGGAACTTCAAGTGCCTCCGGACTCCAAATGTCAACAGATTTCTTCTAAGAAAAGTAATTTAAATACAATCAATTTAACCTAGAGCGCATTAGTAGGTTGAGGGGTAGAATTTAGCGATTCATCGGTTGCGTATAGCACCCAGTGCTAATTGCAAGTACTCTCCTTAATGCCCATTCCCCAATTTCCCCATTCCTCCCCCACCTTGCTTCCACCAACCCTCCCTGTTTTCTGAGAGAAACGACTCTCTTACGGTTTGTCTTCCTCGCTAGTTTTGTCTTATTTGATTTTTCCTTCCATTTCCCTTAGGTTCAACGGTTTACTTTTTATTTTTTATTGTTGTTTTTTTTTTCAGTTTGACAGCATAGAGAACATCCTAGGATTCCGTTGTAGTGCTCAACAATGATTCCTTAGTTGCCGATAATACTCGGTGATCATGCCCACATCTGCCCTTCTGACTACACAACACCTGTGTCGTGCTGTTAAGCTTCCCTTTCAACAGGTGTGATCCCTAGACCACAATTGCTGGTTCCTGTTCCAGTGAGATTTGGAAGAG
>NW_027404823.1:0-2205 GCF_003265705.2 Callorhinus ursinus | reverse complement strand
TCATCTTTACAATCATCTTCCATCCCTTCATTGTATCAACCCTTATTTTGTACATATATAAGTCTTTCTTCCTTTAAAATTTTAGGAGGCACTTTTTTCTAACAGACCAAAATACGCCCAAAATCTAGTGTGTGGCACTGATCTATGCACTAGCCTGATCATATTTGATCATATTCTGCTTTTTTTGTATTGTTCTGTTTTTGTTTTTATCTTTTTCTTTTTTTTCCCATTCTTTTTTCTTTTTTTCCCTTTCTTTTCCCCTGGTTTCAGGTCTTTTCTGATTTGTATACAGTATATTTCCTGGGGACATGTTAACCTGTTAGCATTCTGTTCTCTCATTCATCTATTCTCCTCTGGACAAAATGACAAGACAAAAAAAAATCACCTCAGTAAAAAGAACAAGAGGTAGTACCGTCAGCCAGGGACCTACTCAATACGGACATTAGTACGATATCGGACCTACAGTTCAGAATCATGACTATAAAGATACTAGATGGGCTGGAAAAAAGGGTGGAAGTTATTAGAGAAACGCTTTCTGGAGAAATAAAAGAACTAAAATCTAACCAAGTCGAAATCAAAAAGGCTATTCATGAGGTGCAATCAAAAATGGGGGCACTAACTGCTAGGATAAATGAGGCAGAAGAGAGAATCAGCGATATAGAAGACCAAATGATGGAAAATAAAGAGGTTGAGAAAAAGAGAGAGAAACAACTACAGGATCACAAGGGCAGAATTCGAGAGATAAGAGATATGATAAGACGAAACAACATTAGAATAATAGGGATCCCAGAAGAAGAAGAAAGAGAGAGAGGGGCAGAAGGTATATTGGAGCAAATAATAGCAGAGAACTTCCCTAATGTGGGGAAGGAAACAGGCATCAAAATCCAGGAGGCACAGAGAACCCCTGCCAAAATAAAAAAAAAATAGGTCAACACCCCGACATCTAATAGTAAAACTTGCAAGTCTCAGAGACAAAGAGAAAATCCTGAAAGCAGCTCGGGAGAAGAGATCTGTAACCTACAATGGTAGAAATATTAGATTGGCAACAGACCTATCCACAGAGACCTGGCAGGCCAGAAAGGACTGGCATGATATCTTCAGAGCACTAAACGAGAAAAATATGCAGCCAAGAATACTATATCCAGCTAGGCTGTCATTGAAAATTGAAGGAGAGATAAAAAGCTTCCAGGACAAACAAAAACTAAAGGAACTTGCAAACACGAAAGCAGCCCTCCAAGAAATATTGAAAGGGGTCCTCTAAGCAAAGCGAGAGCCTAAAAGCAGCAAAGATCAGAAAGGAACACAGACAGTATAGAGTAACAGTCACCTCACAGGCAATGCAATGGCACTAAATTCATACCTTTCAATACTTACCCTGAATGTAAATGGGCTAAATGCCCCAATCAAAAGACACAGGCTATCAGATTGGATTAAAAAACAAGACCCACCGATATGCTGTCTGCAAGAGACTCATTTCAGACCCAAAGACACCCCCAGATGAAAGGGAGGGGGTGGAAAACCATTTACCATGCTAATGGACACCAAAAGAAAGCTGGGGTGGCAATCCTTATATCAGACAAATTAGATTTTAAAACAAAGACTGTAGTAAGAGATGAGGAAGGACACTATATCCTACTTAAAGGGTCTATCCAACAAGAAGATCTAACAATTGTAAATATCTATGCCCCTACCAAATAAATAAATAAATAAATAAATAAATAAATAAATAAATATCTATGCCCCTAATGTGGGAGCAGCCAATTATATAAGGCAATTAATAACAAAAGCAAAGAAACACATTGACAACAATACAATAATAGTGGGGGGCTTTAACACCCCCCTCACTGAAATGGACAGATCATCTAAGCAAAAGATCAACGAGGAAATAAAGACTTTCAATGACACACTGGACCAAAGGGACTTGACAGATATATTCAGAACATTCCATCCCAAAGCAACGGAATACACATTCTTCACTAGTGCCCATGGAACATTCTCCAGAATTGATCACATCCTAGGTCACAAATCAGGTCTCAACCGGTACCAAAAGATCGGGATCATTCCCTGCATATTTTCAGACCACAATGCTTTGAAACGAGAACTCAATCACAAGAGGAAAGTCGGAAAGAACTCAAATACATGGAGGTTAAAGAGCATCCTACTAAAGAATGAATGGGTCAACCAGGAAATTAAAGAAGAATTAAA
>NW_027404822.1:0-2206 GCF_003265705.2 Callorhinus ursinus | reverse complement strand
TAGAGTCATATTCTATCCCTTCATAGTAGTTAACCTTATTTCTGGTATATATATATATATATATGTTGTTCTCTCCTTAAAATTTTGGGATACAGTTTCTTCTAACAGGCCAAAATATACCCTAAATCTCTAGTGTATGGCTTTGTTCTAGTCTGCTGCTGGATCACATTCTCTCCCCCCCTTTTTTTTTTAAATCCTCTTCTTTCTTTTTTTCAACCAACTTCTTATCTTATCAATTCCTTTTATAAAATCTTTTATAATTTTCATCTTTACAGTCATATTCCATCCCTTCATAGCATTAACCCTTATTTTTGTACATATATAAGATTTTCCTTCTTTAAAATTTTGCAAGGCACTTTCTTCTAACAGACCAAAATACGCCCAAAATCTAGTGTGTGGCACTGATTTATGCACCAGCTTGATCATATTTGATCATATTCTTTGTTGTTGTTTGTTGTTGTTGTTTGTCTGTTTGTTTTTATCTTTTTCTTTTTTCTTTCTTTCTCTTTCTTTTCCCCTGGTTTCAGGTCTCTTCTGATTTGTTTAGTGTATATTTTTCTGGGGACTTTGTTACTCTGTTAGCATTTTGTTCTCTCATTCATCTATTCTCCTCTGGACAAAATGACAAGGTGGAAAAAATCACCTCAACAAAAAGAACAAGAGGCAGTACCGACTGCCAGGGACCTACTCAATATGGACATTAGTATGATGCCAGAACTAGAGTTCAGAATGATGATTTTAAAGATACTAGCTGGGCTTGAAAAAAAGCAAGGAAGTTATTAGAGAAACCCTTTCTGGAGAAATAAAAGAACTAACATCTAACCAAGCCGAAATCAAAAAGGCTATAAATGAGGTGCAATAAAAAATGGGGGCGCTAACTGCTAGGATAAATGAGTCAGAAGAGAGAATCAGTGATATAGAAGACCAAATGATGGAAAATAAAGAAGCTGAGAAAAAGAGAGATAAACAACTACTGGATCACGAGGGCGGAATTCAAGAGAGAAGTGATACCATAAGACGAAACAACATTAGAATAATTGGGATCCCAGAAGAAGAAGAAAGAGAGAGAGGGGCAGAAGGTATATTGGAGCAAATTATAGCAGAGAACTTACCTAATTTGGGGAAGGAAACAGGCATCAAAATCCAGGAGGCACAGAAAGCCCCTCTCAAAATCAATAAAAATAGGTCAATATCCCGACATCTAATAGTAAAACTTACAAGTCTCAGAGACAAAGAAAAAATCCTGAAAGCAGCTCGGGAGAAGAGAAATGTAATCTATAATGGTAGAAACATTGGATTGGCAACATACCTATCCACAGAGACCTGGCAGGCCAGAAAGGACTGGCATGATATATTCAGAGCACAAAATGAGAAAAATATGCAGCCAAGAACACTATATCCAGCTAGGTTGTCGTTGAAAATAGAAGGAGAGATAAAAACCTTCCAGGACAAACAAAAACTAAAGGAATTTGCAAACATGAAACCAGCCCTACAAGAAATATTAAAGGGGGTCCTCTAAGCAAAGAGAGAGCCTAAAAGTAACATAGATCAGAAAGGAACACAGACAATATACAGTAACAGTCACCTTACAGGCAATACAATGGCACTAAATTCATATCTTTCAATAGTTACCCTGAATGTAAATGGGCTAAATGCCCCAATCAAAAGACACAGGGTATCCGACTGGATAAAGAAACAAGACCCATCGATATGCTGTTTGCAAGAGACTCATTTTAGACCCAAAGACACCCCCATATTGAAAGTGAGGGGGGTGGAAAACCATTTACCATGCTAATGGACATCAAAAGAAAGCTGGGGTGGCAATCCTTATATCAGAACAATTAGATTTTAAACCAAAGACTGTAATAAGAGATGAGGAAGGACACTATATCATACTTAAAGGGTCTATCCAACAAGAAGATATAACAATTGTAAATATCTATGCCCCTAACATGGGAGCAGCCAATTATATAAGCCAATTAATGACAAAAGCAAAGAAACACATTGACAACAATACAGTAATAGTGGGAGACTTTAACACCCCCCTCACAGAAATGGACAGATCATCTAAGCAAAAGATCAACAAGGAAATAAAGACTTTAACTGACACACTGGACCAAATGGACTTCACAGATATATTCAGAACATTCCATCCCAACGCAACAGAATACACATTCTTCTCTAGTGCCCATGGAACATTCTCCAG
>NW_027404821.1:1468-2198 GCF_003265705.2 Callorhinus ursinus | reverse complement strand
TGCTGGCAAGACTCCCAGCCACCAAACTTTGCCTGGGCGCCTGCAGAAGCCACCACCAGGAGGCGAAGCCCAGCCTCTAGGGGCCTCCAGCACCTTGTAGTCCTTTGGTGGAGGGACCCTGGTAGGCCTGGCCCTGACCTGCTCCCCTTGTCTCTAGCCCCTGGTTCACATGAACATGCCCATCTCCAATGAGGACATGACCGTCCACCTCACGTCCACGCTGATGGCCCTCATTCGGACTGCACTGGAGATCGAGCTGGCTCCAGGTGAGCAAGGGAGCATCTGGGGAGGGCACCAAGCCAGGACCGGGCTGTCTCACTCCAGAGCCACCCCCAGGTGGGTGTGCAAGGAAGGGGGAGAGGAGGCTTGTCTGTAGGCGACAAAGGAGAGCTGCTTATGGCGCCTCTTTTGGGCACTGACCTTATCTCCTGATAACCACCTGCCTTTGAGCCTTGTAATGATCCCATTTTCATGTGCGGGAGCTGAAGTGCAGGTTAAATTACCTGTCCAGGTTACCCAGAGCATGTGATGACAGAACATAGGTTCACATGAGGTAGCACCCTTCCAGGGTGCAGTGTCTGTGTGCCTTCTGTCCATTCCCCGTAGTGACCACGGGACCAGTCAGGTCCTCTCCTGAGCTAACTGATAGGACTGCATAGCCTGTGCCAAATCAGGGAGAGAATAAACCTCCAGTGTATCCTTTCCACCTTCACCCTCCTGTGAAAATTAG
>NW_027404821.1:0-1368 GCF_003265705.2 Callorhinus ursinus | reverse complement strand
CCGTTCTCATCATCTACCCAAAGATGTCATGCCAGAAATTCTGCACCCTGCTTCTTGCCCTGTCAGTTTTTTCCTCCCTATTGGATTCTTTGTATCAACTTATAAACAAGCTATGATCTCTCCCATCTTTAAAAGGTTTTCTGCTCCCTCCATTGGCTTCCCTATGTTTATTCTTCCCCTCCTCGCGACCAACTCCTTGAGAGACTGGTCTGTATTGTCTGTCTGGTCTCTCTTGTCCGGTCTGCAGGTGGGTTTCCACTGCAATGCTGCTGGAGCCGCCCTTGCTGAGCTGTTTGGCGACCTCCGTGTGCTCGGTGCTCATTTTACCTAATCCACAGCTCAGCCCTTCCTCGGTGGTCGCGTCCGCCCGCGGCTCAGCCCTTCCTCCGTGGTCGCGTCCGCCCGCGGCTCAGCCCTTCCTCGGTGGTCGCGTCCGCCCGCGGCTCAGCCCTTCCTCCGTGGCCGCGTCCGCCCGCGGCTCAGCCCTTCCTCCGTGGCCGCGTCCGCCCGCGGCTCAGCCCTTCCTCCGCGGTCGTGTAGTTCTTYTTGAATCCCTTTGATGTTTCCTGTTCTGTTTTCTCATGTCTCCCACCCTCTGAATGTCACTGTGCCCCTCAGACTGTTCCTTTTGCTGCGTTTGTCATTCCACCTATTTTCATGGCTCTAAATACTGGGAATTCCAACTTTGTGTTTTTAGTGCAGGCCTCCTCCTGGACTCCAGACCTGCATTCTGCATTCTCATGTGAATTTTTACTGTCTCCACTGGGAGGCCCAGGAAGCATTCCACAGTTCACTTGCCCAAACTTGATCACCACCTGTTCCCCATGATCTTTCCCGTCTCCATCAGGGGAAACTCTGTTCTTCCAGTTAGTCACTCAAGACAGAAACCTCGGGAGTCATTCTTACCTCCTATTTCTTTCTTTCTTTCTTTTTTTTAAATCCTTTCCCAGTTTAGATCCATATATGATCTCTTGTCATATCTCTTGACTCCACCTTCATAATATACCAGAATATGATCACTTCTTTGTCCTCTCCCGCTGCTAGCTCCTGGTCCAAGCCCCTCTCTCTTGGGTCTTGACTCGATTCTTAGAGTAACTTCCGACTGGTCTGCCTCTGTTCTTGTCTGCCTGCAACAGAACAGCTAGAATGATCATGTTAAAAACCAAACCAATAAAATTAATAAACCTCTGGCTAGACCAATCAAGAAAAAGAGATAGAAATAACCAATATAAGGAATGAAAGAGAGAACACCACTACAGGTCCTGCTGCCATTAAATGGATAACAGGGAAATTTTATGAACAACTTTCTGTCAATAACTTCAACAACTTAAATGAAATGGAAAAATTCCTTGACACCAAATATCAAGC
>NW_027404820.1:0-2207 GCF_003265705.2 Callorhinus ursinus | reverse complement strand
CAACAGGAGAAGAGAAATAATAAAGATCAGAGCAGAAATCAATGAAAGACAAACCAAAAGAACAGTAGAACAGATCAACGAAACTAGGAGCTGGTTCTTTGAATCTTTGAAAGAATTAACAAGATTGATAAACCCCTGGCCAAACTTATCAAAAAGAAAAATGACCCAAATCAACAAAATCATGAATGAAAGAGGAGAGATCACAACCAACACCAAAGAAATACAAACAATTATAAGAACCTATTATGAGCAACTCTATGCCAGCAAATTAGATACCTGGAAGAAATGGATGCATTCTAGAGATGTATCAACTACCAAAGTTGAACCAGGAAGAAATAGAAAACCTGAACAGACCTATAACCACCATGGAAATTGAAGCAGTCATCAAAAATCTCCCAACAAACAAAAGCCCAGGGCCAGATGGCCTCCCAGGGGAATTCTACCAAACATTTAAAGAATTAATACCTATTCTCCTGAAACTGTTCCAAAAAATAGAAATGGAAGGAAAACTTCCAAACTCATTTTATGAGGCCACCATTACCTTGATCCCAAAACCAGACAAAGACCCCATCAAAAAGGAGAATTATAGACCAATATCCTTGATGAACATGGATGCAAAAATTCTCACCAAAATACTAGCCAATAGGATCCAACAGTATATTAAAAGGGTTATTCACCATGACCAAGTGGGATTTATCCCTGGCCTGCAAGGCTGGTTCAACATCCGCAAATCAATCAACGTGATACAATACATTAACAAAAGAAAGAACAAGAATCATAGGATCCTCTCAAGAGATGCAGAAAAAGCCTTTGACAAAGTACAGCATCTTTTGTTGATCAAAACTCTTCAGAGTATAGGGATAGAGGGTACATACCTCAATATCATAAAAGCCATCTATGGAAAAGCCTACAGCAAATATCATTCTCAATGGGGAAAAGCTGAGAGCTTTCCCCCTAAGGTCAGGAACGTGGCAGGGATGTCCACCATTACAACTGCTATTCAACATAGTGTTAGAAGTCCTAGCCACAGCAATCAGACAACAAAAAGAAATCAAAGGCATCCAAATCGGCAAAGAGGAAGTCAAACTCTCACTCTTTTTAGACGATATGATACTGTATGTGGAAAACCCAAAAGACTCCACCCCAAAACTGCTAGAACTCATACAGGAATTCAGTAAAGTGGCAGGATACAAAATCAATGCACAGAAATCAGTGGCATTCCTATACACCAACAACAAGACAGAAGAGAGACAAATCAAGGAGTCGATCCCATTTACAATTGCACCCAAAACCATAAGATACCTAGGAATAAATGTAACCAAAGAGGCAAAGGATCTGGACTCAGAAAACTATAAAATACTCATGAAAGAAATTGAGGAAGACACAAAGAAATGGAAAAACGTTCCATGCTCATGGATTGGAAGAACGAACACTGTGAAGATGTCAATGCTACCTAGAGCAATCTACATATTCAATGCAATCCCCATCAAAATACCATCCACTTCTTTCAAAGAAATGGAACAAATAATCCTAAAATTTGTATGGAACCGGAAAAGACCCCGAATAGCCAGAGGAATCTTGAAAAAGAAAAGCAAAGCTGGCGGCATCACAATTCCAGACTTCCAGCTCTATTACAAAGCTGTCATCATCAAGACAGTATGGTACTGGCACAAAAACAGACACATAGATCAATGGAACAGAATCGAGAGCCCAGAAATGGACCCTCAACTCTATGGTCAATTAATCTTCAACAAAGCAGGAAAGAATGTCCAATGGCAAAAAGACAGTCTCTTCAACAAATGGTGTTGGGAAAATTGGACAGCCACATGCAGAAGAATGAAACTGGACCATTTCCTTACACCACACACACAAATAGACTCAAAATGGTTGAAAGACCTAAACGTGAGACAGGAGTCCATCAAAATCCTAAAGGAGAACACAGGCAGCAACCTCTTCGACCTCAGCTGCAGCAACTTCTTCCTAGAAACATCGCCAAAGGCAAGGGAAGCAAGGGCAAAAATGAACTATTGGGATTTCATCAAGATAAAAAGCTTTTGCACAGCAAAAGAAACAGTCCACAAAACCAAAAGACAACCGACAGAATGGGAGAAGATATTTGCAAATGACATATCAGATAAAGGGCTAGTATCCAAAATCTATAAAGAACTTATCAAACTCAACACCCAAAGAACAAACGATCCAATCAA
>NW_027404819.1:0-2207 GCF_003265705.2 Callorhinus ursinus | reverse complement strand
GTATGACCTACCAACCCTTTTTGAGTATAGTTGACACACAATGTTGTGTTAGTTTTAGCTGTACAACTTGGTGATTTGACAAGTTTATACATTATACTATTTTCACAAGGGTAGCTACCATCTGTTCCATTACATTGCTACCACAATATCATTGACTATATTCCTTATGTTCTGCTTTTTTTTGATAAATCACTCACTGCATAACTGGAGGCCTATATCTCTATCACTTTCACCCATTTTGCCCAACCCCCAACTCCCCTCCTCTCTGGCAAACATCAGTTTCGTCTCTGAATTTACAGTTCTGATTCTACTTTTTGTTTATTCAATTTTTAGATTCAATTTATAAGTGGAATCATATGGTATTTGTATTTCTCAGTCTGACTTATTTCATTTAGCCTAATACCCTCTAAGTCCATCCCTGTTGTCTCAAATGGCATGATCTCATCTTTTTTATGGCTGTGTAATATTCCATTGTATATCTATGTGTGTGTGTGTGTGTGTGTGTAAACATAAATATACATAGTTACATAGTTATATGTGTGTGTATGTATATGTATATTTATCACATTTCCCTTATCCATTTGTCTACTGATGGCCACTTAGGTTGCTTCCATGTCTTGGCTATTATAAATAATGCAATAAACATAGGAGTGCATATATCTTTTTGAGTTAATGTTTTTGTTTTCCCCGGGTAAATACCCAATAGTGGAATTATTGAATCATATGGTATTTCTATTTTCAATTTTTGAGGAAACTCCATACCATTTTCCACAGTGGCTGCTCCTATTTACATTCCCATCAAGAGTGCATGCGGGTTCCTTTTTCTCCACATCCTCACCAACAATTATTCCTTGAGTTTTTGATCTTAGCCATTCTGATAGGTGTGAGGTAATATCTCAGTGTTTTTTATTTGCATTTCCCTGACGATGAGGGATGTTGAACTTCTTCATGTGTCTGTTGGCTTGCATATCTTCTTCAGAAAAATGTCTATTTCAGGCCTTCTGACCATTTTTTTTAAACTGGATTGTTTGTTTTTTTGGTGTTGAGGTGTATAAGTTCTTTATATTTTGGATATTAACCCCTTATCAGATATATACTTTGCAAATATCTTCTCCCATTCAGGTTTTTTTGTTTGTTTGTTTTCTTGAGGTTTCCTTTGCTGTGCAAAAGCATTTTATTTTGATGTAATCCCAATAGCTTATTTTTGCTTTTGTTTCACTTGCCTCAGGAGACATATGTAGAAAAATGTGCCTATGGCCAACGTCAGAGAAATTACTGCCTGTGCTCTCTTCTAGGATTTTTATTGTTTCAGGTCTCTTGTTTAGGTCTTTAATCCATTTTGTGTTTATTTTTGTGAATAGTGTAAGAAAGTAGTCCAATTTTGTTACTTTACATGTAGTTGTCCAGTTTTCCCAGAACCATTTATTGAAAAGACTGTCTTTTCTCCATTGTATATTCTTGCCTCCTATGACATAGATTACATTGACCATATAATTGTGGGTTTATTTCTGGAGTCTCTATTCTGTTTCACTGACCTATGAGTTTATTTATGTGCTAGTACCATACTGTTTTAATTACTACAACTTTGTAGTGTATCTTGAAATCTGGTATTGTGATATCTCCAGTTTTGTTCTTCTTTCTCAGCGTTGCTTTGGCTACTTGGGGTCTTCTGTGGTTCCATACAAATTTTATCAATCTGATTCGATCTCTCTCTCCAACTTTCTTCTAAATCATCTTTTAAAAAATATAATAATCCACCCAAACTGCATTTTTGCCCTACCAAAACTCTCAAACACCTTTGTTTTTGCCTTCACATTTACGTCACGTCCCATAATCTGCATTCTGTTATTCTGTCCCTTTCTCTCTTTAAATATATACACACTCCCAAACACACACACACAGTCTTCTTTACTAGATTGTAAGCTTGCTGAGGGAAAATAAAATTATGTTTATAATGATAAATTCAGTATATAACCTAGTGACTGGCATATAATAAGTATAAAACTAGTATTTGGTAAACAGATGAAGATAATCTATTATATAACAGAGAATTCCTACATGAAGTTCTTTTATAACAGAGCATATGAAAAACTTTTTTTAAGATTTTACTTACTTATTTGAGAGAGAGAGAGAGATCAAAGCACAGGGAGCAGCAGAGGAAGAGGGATAAGCAGACTCCCTGCTGAGCAGGAAGCCCAACACAGAGC
>NW_027404818.1:0-2208 GCF_003265705.2 Callorhinus ursinus | reverse complement strand
TGGAGTCAAGCCCCTGGGGACAGACCCTCAGTGGCCTCTAGGGTGACGGTTAGGGCCACGGGGCACGGCAGGGCTGACGTGTAAGCACTGGAACCTGCTCTGGGTTGGTTGTCTTGAGGGCGTGTGTCAGGTTGCGTCAGGCTCAGGGTGGGCCGCTGGAGGGCATGAAATTTGTGCGATGGTTGGGATGGGCCTTCAGAATTGTCCTGTTCTGAACCCTCACGGGAGTTACAAGTAGTGCACTTGAGTTGTTTTTGGCAAGCTGAGTCCACTGGTTTGCTCAATTATTGCCATCCCTGGGGCTTTGGAGCCAGGCTTCGGGATCCAGAAACTTAGAAGCCAACCTAGGGATAGAGCTAGGGCCTAAGGTCATTGATGAACTGATATGGCCACGTTGGGGAAGCTTTGTCGGCGCGGGGGATCTGAGTGGGGGGCGTGGGTCAGGGTGACTGTCAGTCTCAGGGTTTGTGGGCCGGGGGCCGTTGAATGTGGCATTTCACGGCGATGTCCATGCATAGTTCTACTCGGAAAACTTTGCCCCGATTTCCCAATGGTGTGGTTTCCTTCTCGGAGACAGGCTAAAGCTCCGGTATTGCTCAGGTGCCCTCAATCCCTGTGCCTTTAGAGCCAGGCCTCTGGGGCCAAAGTCCTCAGAAGACAGAGAGGGAGAGCGTGAGGTCCTAGGGGTATGGCAGGCCCAACGTTCCAGCAATATGGCCTGCTTCCCTGGGAGTTTGTCTCCGGGCGTGGGTCAGGTTGAGTGTCAGGCTCAGGGTTTGCCGCTAGAGGGCGCAACATTTGTGGATTCCTGGGATGGGCATTTAGAGTGCTCCTGTTCTGAATGCTTTCCCGAGTACCAAAGGGCGCATTTTCCTTCTCGGTGGCAGCCTGAGTCACTCAATATTGCTTGGGGGTCCCGAATTTGTGGGGCTTTGGAGTCAAGCTCTGGGGACTGACCCCTCACTGGCCAACCGAGGGTGCGGGGTAACACATAGGGGCACGGGAGACCTGACCTCCCAGCACTGCGTCGAATTTCCAGGGGGGAGGGTTGAGGGCGTGGGTCCGCGTGAGTGTCTTGCTCTTCTTTTCGGCCGCGGACCGTGCAAAGGGTGGGTGCGCTGGGATGGGCATGCAGCGATCTCCTGCTGTGAATCCTTTCCCCAGTTCCAAACGGTGGGCTTTCTCAGTGGGTGGCAAGCTCAGTCCTCTGGTATTGCTCAGGTGTCCCTTGCCTATGAGACTCTGGGGCGACACCTTCGGGAACAAAGTACTCAGGAGCCAATCTAGGCTTGGGGTTCGGGTCCAGGGGCACTTCATGCAGCGTTCTCCTCCCAGTGATTTCGGAAGTGCCACGTGGCGCATTTTGCTTCGTGGTGTCAGGCTGAGTCCTCTGGCACTGGTTAGGTGTGCCAGATCCCTGGGGCTTTGTGGCCAGGCTCGGGGGACAGAGCTCTCAGAAGCCAACCTTGGGTTAGGCTTACGGCTTAGGGGCAGGACAGGCGCTTCCCTGGGTGTGAGTTGAGGCCGTGGGTCAGGTTGAGTGTCAGGCTCAGGTTGGCCGCCAGAGGGCGCCAAATTTTGCGTTGGCTGGGATGGTCATTCACAGTTCTCGAGTTCTGAACGCTCTCCGGAGTTCCAAGTCGTGTTTTTGAATTCTTTTTGGCAAGCTGAGTCCTCTGGGGTTGCTTGTCTTTTGCCACCCCTTAGGCTTTGAAGCCAGACTTCTTGGGACAGAAGCTCAGAAGATAACCTAGGCATAGGCTTACGGCCTAGGGTCGTTTCAGGCCTGATCAGCTCACGCTGGGGCATGGTTTGGGGGGCAGGAGATCTGAGTTGGGGTGTGGGTGGTTGTGAGAGTCAGGTAAGTGTTTGCAGGCAGGGGGCCGTTGAAAGTGGCATTTTGCAGAGATGCACACGCAGAGTTCTACTGGGAAACATTTGCCGCACTTCCCAATGGGGTAGTTTCCTTCTAGGAGACGGGGTGAATCCTATGGTATTGCTCAGGTGCCCCCAATCCCTGTGACGTCAGAGCCAGGCCTCTGGGGCTAGAGCCCTCAGAAACTAGGGAGCGATAGGGTGAGGGCCTAGGGGCACAGCCGGCCCAAGTGCTAGCACTTGGGCCTTCTTCCCTGGGAGTTTGTCTTGAGGGCGTGGGTCAGGTTTAGTGTCAGGCTCAGGTTTTGCCCAAGAGGGCGCAAAAATTTGTGG
>NW_027404817.1:0-2209 GCF_003265705.2 Callorhinus ursinus | reverse complement strand
ATATATACACAATGGAATATTATGCAGCCATCAAAAGGAATGAGATCTTGCCATTTGCAACGATGTGGATGGAACTGGAGGGTGTTATGCTGAGTGAAATAAGTCAATCAGAGAAAGACATGTATCATATGACCTCACTGATATGAGGAATTCTTAATCTCAGGAACAAACTGAGTGTTACTGGAGTGGTTAGGGGTGGGAGGGATGGGGTGGCTGGGTGATAGACATTGGGGAGGGTATGTGCTACGGTGAGCGCTGTGAATTGTGCAAGACTGTTGAATCACAGATCTGTACTTCTGAAACAAATAACGCAACATATTTTAAGAAAAAAGAAAAAGAAGAAGATAGCAGGAGAGGAAGAATGAAGGGGAGTAAGTCAGAGGGGGAGACGAACCATGAGAGATGATGGACTCTGAAAAACACACTGAGGGTTCTAGAGGGGAGGAGGGTAGGGGGATGGGTTAGCCTGGTGATGGGTATTAAAGAGGGCACATTCTGCATGGAGCACTGGGTGTTATGAACAAACAATGAATCATGGAACACTACACCAAAAGAAATGATGTAATATATGGTGATTAACATAACAATAAAAAATAAAAAAAAAGAATGAGGAAGTGAGGTCACCCACTGAATGGGGATGGGGAGGTGGGGGAGTGTTAGAAGACAGGAGAAGCTGGGAAGCAGTTGGCTGGGGCAGTGGTGAGGGGTTAGGGCTGCGACATGGAGCAGGTCCGGGACAGTAATCAAGAACCTGAAGAGGAGCCAGCCAGCAGATGTGTGTCCCGCGCCCCCCCGCCCCGCGTGCCAGGCACTACAGCCAGGCAGAGGCAGGTGAAGCCAGGTGTGTTCACACCCCCCGGGCCGACTAACCTTGAGACTGATCTGTCCTGACTCTTGGCTTCCCGCTCCCCCCACCCCCGCACCCCCGCCACTTAGCCAACCATATCCCCCTTCTTAGACAATTTACTTTAGAAAACTTGTAATTGCAGATTCTGTCTCTGCCCCTTGGAGATGTAAATCTGTTAAAAGCCTCCTGCCAGTGTTACAACCCAGAACTGTCTTTCTCAAGGATGTGGGCGCTATCCCTTTGACATGTACAAATCCGAGGAGATGCCAGCCCATCTCCCAGTCTCTGTGGGAGGGTAGAAGCCTAACTGATGTGGGTGCCTCTCCGCGAACACACGTGGCCTAATCATGTTGACCAGTGCCCCCGTCACATCTTCCAGCACTTTGCCACCAGCTCATGCCAACCCTTCAGCAGCGGGGCTCTTGTGACCACCACCAGAGCCCTGAACAGTCTTCCCCGATGGGGTGGCTTTGTCCAAGGAAGGTTTGCCCTGCCCCTTCCCACTGGGCTTTGGTTTCCGATCCCCCCTCCCAGGGAGGCTGCAAAGCAAAGGTTCTCATCTTTCCGGGAAGGGGGGTGGCACATGCCGCAGGGAAAGCATTCCTGCGTGCATTTCCATTCTTGCTCTGGCTCGGTAGTTCCTTATTGCTTTATGGCTTCCTGGATGCTTTTGAGCAGAAGAAAACATTTTTATCCTGCTTCATTTCAGTTGTTTCCAATGGAGGGTTGTTATGAATAACGTGGGAAGGAGGAATCAGTCATGACCTTTGGGACTTCTCTGCTTACCCTCTCTCCGGTGTCTGAGACCCGGTGTCCCCGAGCTAAAGTGCTCCTCTCTCCCTCCACCCCTCCCAAACATGGGCCTCCCACAGCGCTGTCTCCACGAAGGCCACTAGAAGTGCCCCACATCCCACAGCCAATAGGCCTGGGATGACCACAAGCCTCATTATGTGAATGAGAAAATTGTGTCTCTTCTTCAAGTGAAACATTTGTAAATAAGCATATTATTTCTTAATAATTACTGTAACAAACAAGGACTCTGTTTGAATAAGACTTTTCATTCCAACAGAAAACTGTCAAAATATACAAATTCAGTTACAAGAGACTTCACTACCATCTGCCAAAGTTGTAGTAAACATACAATTCCCACTGATGAAGTTAAACATATAACACAACTTTTTGAAATAAGGCATTGTCCATGCCATGAACAGCACTCCCTTCGATGTGGTAGCCTGAACACTTGCAAGGGTAACCCTGGATTAGCCTCTTTAAAATTTACTTCATTGTTTTCATCTTTTAAATATATCATCAATCTGTTCCTTTTTCCATTGTGCATCAAGCTTGGACCGTTGCAGTACCCTC
>NW_027404816.1:0-2209 GCF_003265705.2 Callorhinus ursinus | reverse complement strand
TTTGAGGAACCTCCATACTGTTTTCCAGAGTGGTTGCACCAGCTTGCCTTCCCACCAACAGTGTAGGAGGGTTCCCCTTTCTCCGCATCCTCGCCAATATCTGTCGTTTCCTGACTTGTTCATTTTAGCCATTCTGACTGGTGTGAGGTGGTATCTCATTGAGGTTTTGATTTGGATTTCCCTGAGGCCGAGCGATGTTGAGCACTTTTACATGTGTCTGTTGCCATTTGGATGTCTTCTTTAGAAAAATGTCTGTTCATGTCTTCTGCCCATTTCTTGATTGGATTATTTGTTCTTTAGGTGTTGAGTTTGATAAGTTCTTTATAGATTTTGGATACTAGCCGTTTATCTGATATGTCATTTGCAAATATTTTCTCCCATTCTGTGGGTTGTCTTTTGGTTTTGTGGACTGTTTCTTTTGCTGTGCAAAAGCTTTTTATCTTGATGGAATCCCAATACTTCATTTTTGCCCTTGCTTCCCTTGCCTTTGGCGATGTTTCTAGGAAGAAGTTGCTGCGGCTGAGGTCGAAGAGGTTGCTGTCTGTGTTCTCCTTTAGGATTTTGATGGACTCCTGTCTCACGTTTAGGTCTTTCAACCATTTTGAGTCTATTTTTGTGTGTGGTGTAAGGAAATGGTCATTTCATTCTTTTGCATGTGGCTGTCCAATTTTCCCAACACCATTTGTTGAAGAGACTGTCTTTTTGCCATTGGACATTCTTTCCTGCTTTGTCGAAGATGAGTTGACCATAGAGTTGAGGGTCCATTTCTGGGCTCTCGATTCTGTTCCATTGATCTATGTGTCTGTTTTTGTGCCAGTACCATACTGTCTTGATGATGACAGCTTTGTAATAGAGCTGGAAGTCCGGAATTGTGATGCCGCCAGCTTTGCTTTTCTTTTTCAATATTCCTCTGGCTATTCGGGGTCTCTTCTGGTTCCATACAAATTTTAGGATTATTTGTTCCATTTCTTTGAAAAAAGTGGATGGTATTTGGATGGGGATTGCATTGAATGTGTAGGTTGCTCTAGGTAGCATTGACATCTTCACAATGTTGGTTCTCCCAATCCATGAGCATGGAACGTTTTTCCATTTCTTTGTGTCTTCTTCAATTTCTTTCATGAGTATTTTATAGTTTTCTGAGTAGAGATCCTTTGCCTCTTTGGTTAAATTTATTCCTAGGTATCTTATGGTTTTGGGTGCAATTGTAAATGGGATCGACTCCTTGATTTGTCTCTCTTCTGTCTTGTTGTTGGTGTATAGGAATGCCACTGATTTCTGTGCATTGATTTTATAGCCTGCTACTTGACTGAATTCCTCTATTAGTTCTAGCAGCTTTGGGGTGGAGTCTTTTGGGTTTTCCACATACAGTATCCTATCAACTGCAAAGAGTGAGAGTTTGACTTCCTCTTTGCCGATTTGGATGACTTTGATTTCTTTTTGTTGTCTGATTGCTGTGGCTAGGACTTCTAATACTATATTGAATAGCAGTGGTGATAGTGGACATCCCTGTCACATTCCTGACCTTAGGGGAAAAGCTCTCAGCTTTTCCCCATTGAGAATGATTATCGCTGTAAGTTTTTCATAGATGGCTTTTATGATGTTGAGGTATGTACCCTCTATACCAATAGTCTGAAGAGTTTTGATCAAGAAAGATGCTGTACTTTGTCAAATGCTTTTTCTGTATCTATTGAGAGGATCATATGATTCTTGTTCTTTCTTTTGTTAATGTATTGTATCACGTTGATTGATTTGCGGATGTTGAACCAGCCTTGCAGCCCAGGGATAAATCCAACTTGGTCATGGTGAATAATCCTTTTAATGTACTGTTGGATCCTATTGGCTAGTATTTTGGTGAGAAGTTTTGCATCCATGTTCATCAAGGATATTGGTCTGTAATTCTCCTTTTTGATGGGGTCTTTCTCTGGTTTTGGGATCAAGGAAATGGTGGCCTCATAAAATGAGTTTGGAAGTTTTCCTTCCATTTCTATTTTTTGGAACAGTTTCAGGAGAATAGGTATTAATTCTTCTTTAAATGTCTGATAGAATTCCCCTAGGAAGCCATCTGGCCCTGGGCTTTTGTTTCTTGGGAGATTTTGATGACTGCTTCAATTTCCTTAGTGGCTATAGGTCTGTTCAGGTTTTCTATTTCTTCCTGGTTCAATTTTGGTAGTTGATACATCTCTAGGAATGCACCCATTTCTTCCAGGTT
>NW_027404815.1:0-2209 GCF_003265705.2 Callorhinus ursinus | reverse complement strand
TTTGAGGAACCTCCATACTGTTTTCCAGAGTGGTTGCACCAGCTTGCCTTCCCACCAACAGTGTAGGAGGGTTCCCCTTTCTCCGCATCCCCGCCAATATCTGTCGTTTCCTGACTTGTTCATTTTAGCCATTCTGATGGGGGTGAGGTGGTATCTCATTGAGGTTTTGATTTGGATTTCCCTGAGGCCGAGCAATGTTGAGCACTTTTACATGTGTCTGTTGCCATTTGGATGTCTTCTTTGGAAAAATGTCTGTTCATGTCTTCTGCCCATTTCTTGATTAGATTATTTGTTCTTTGGGTGTTGAGTTTGATAAGTTCTTTATAGATTTTGGATACTAGCCGTTTATCTGATATGTCATTTGCAAATATTTTCTCCCATTCTGTGGGCTGTCTTTTGGTTTTGTGGACTGTTTCTTTTGCTGTGCAAAAGCTTTTTATCTTGATGGAATCCCAATACTTCATTTTTGCCCTTGCTTCCCTTGCCTTTGGCGATGTTTCTAGGAAGAAGTTGCTGCGGCTGAGGTC
This sequence comes from Callorhinus ursinus, assembly GCF_003265705.2. Classification (NCBI taxonomy): domain Eukaryota; kingdom Metazoa; phylum Chordata; class Mammalia; order Carnivora; family Otariidae; genus Callorhinus; species Callorhinus ursinus. Next base: position 1,682 of record NW_027404815.1, on the reverse strand, counting down.
GAAGAGGTTGCTGTCTGTGTTCTCCTTTAGGATTTTGATGGACTCCTGTCTCACGTTTAGGTCTTTCAACCATTTTGAGTCTATTTTTGTGTGTGGTGTAAGGAAATGGTCATTTCATTCTTTTGCATGTGGCTGTCCAATTTTCCCAACACCATTTGTTGAAGAGACTGTCTTTTTGCCATTGGACATTCTTTCCTGCTTTGTCAAAGATGAGTTGACCATAGAGTTGAGGGTCCATTTCTGGGCTCTCGATTCTGTTCCATTGATCTATGTGTCTGTTTTTGTGCCAGTACCATACTGTCTTGATGATGACAGCTTTGTAATAGAGCTGGAAGTCCGGAATTGTGATGCCGCCAGCTTTGCTTTTCTTTTTCAATATTCCTCTGGCTATTCGGGGTCTCTTCTGGTTCCATACAAATTTTAGGATTATTTGTTCCATTTCTTTGAAAAAAGTGGATGGTATTTGGATGGGGATTGCATTGAATGTGTAGGTTGCTCTAGGTAGCATTGACATCTTCACAATGTTGGTTCTCCCAATCCATGAGCATGGAACGTTTTTCCATTTCTTTGTGTCTTCTTCAATTTCTTTCATGAGTATTTTATAGTTTTCTGAGTAGAGATCCTTTGCCTCTTTGGTTAAATTTATTCCTAGGTATCTTATGGTTTTGGGTGCAATTGTAAATGGGATCGACTCCTTGATTTGTCTCTCTTCTGTCTTGTTGTTGGTGTATAGGAATGCCACTGATTTCTGTGCATTGATTTTATAGCCTGCTACTTGACTGAATTCCTGTAAGAGTTCTAGCAGCTTTGGGGTGGAGTCTTGTGGGTTTTCCACATACAGTATCCTATCATCTGCAAAGAGTGAGAGTTTGACTTCCTCTTTGCCGATTTGGATGACTTTGATTTCTTTTTGTTGTCTGATTGCTGTGGCTAGGACTTCTAATACTATATTGAATAGCAGTGGTGATAGTGGACATCCCTGTCACATTCCTGACCTTAGGGGAAAAGCTCTCAGCTTTTCCCCATTGAGAATGATTATCGCTGTAAGTTTTTCATAGATGGCTTTTATGATGTTGAGGTATGTACCCTCTATACCGATAGTCTGAAGAGTTTTGATCAAGAAAGATGCTGTACTTTGTCAAATTTTTTTTCTGTATCTATTGAGAGGATCATATGATTCTTGTTCTTTCTTTTGTTAATGTATTGTATCACGTTGATTGATTTGCGGATGTTGAACCAGCCTTGCAGCCCAGGGATAAATCCAACTTGGTCATGGTGAATAATCCTTTTAATGTACTGTTGGATCCTATTGGCTAGTATTTTGGTGAGAAGTTTTGCATCCATGTTCATCAAGGATATTGGTCTGTAATTCTCCTTTTTGATGAGGTCTTTCTCTGGTTTTGGGATCAAGGTAATGGTGGCCTCAAAAAATGAGTTTGGAAGTTTTCCTTCCATTTCTATTTTCTGGAACAGTTTCAGGAGAATAGGTATTAATTCTTCTTTAAATGTCTGATAGAATTCCCCTAGGAAGCCATCTGGCCCTGGGCTTTTGTTTCTTGGGAGATTTTGATGACTGCTTCAATTTCCTTAGTGGCTATAGGTCTGTTCAGGTTTTCTATTTCTTCCTGGTTCAATTTTGGTAGTTGATACATCTCTAGGAATGCACCCATTTCTTCCAGGTT
>NW_027404814.1:0-2209 GCF_003265705.2 Callorhinus ursinus | reverse complement strand
GACGCGGGCCTTGGATAAGGTCCGCCTCTGAAAACTTATTCATTACAGCGCTGTAGCCAACAAGAAGGCGGAAAAGGCAAGGAGATATCCCAAATCGATTCCAGTTTCTTCTTTCGGCGCTCGGCTGCAGCCACCGCTTCAGCCTCTTGGGCCCAGATCGCCGAGGTGGGCGTGGTCAGGTGCGTCATAGAGCCGCATCCGTGTCCAGAACTTCCTGAAACGCTGCCAGGTCGAAGACAAACCTGAAGGGGTGCTTGGGTGGCTCAGTCATTAAGCGTCTGCCTCGGCTCACGTCATGATCCCAGGGTCCTGGGACTGAGCCCCACATGGGGCTCCCTGCTCAGCCTGCTTCTCCCTCTCCCACTCCCCTTGTTTGTGTTCCCTCACTCTCGCTGTGTCTCTCTCTGTCAAATAAATAAAATCTTTAAAAAAAAATGGCTGACCCCTAACAATATGTACAAAAATGTAAAATGTAATAAAAATACAAACAAATTTTCCTCTTTAAAGTACTTTTAAGAAAAAAAAGCAGGGCCTTGGAAGTTTTGGTTCTTTTTTCCTCTCCTGTTGCAAACTCACGTTGTGTTTTGGTTGGGTGATGGAGAGCTTGTGTCATCTGCGGGTGGCTCTGCCTGCGTTGGGCAGGCAGGAGGGACTCTCTACTTGAAGATGACCACGTTTAAATTCTGAGACAGGAAGTGAAGGGTGAAGATGTCACGGTGGACTTTTTTTGTTAAGTTTAACTTTTCCTTTTTGGCTGTCTAGTCATCCTCATCAGTCTTCTGCTTCTTGGTGTCGACATCCTCATCCTCATCATCTTCAGCTGCCCATTTATCCGTAGCTGCCTCGGCCTCCTCATCTCCATCTCCATCCTCTTCCTCACTGTTACTTCCTCCTCCTCTTCCAACCCCCCTTCTTTCTCTTCTTCATCTTCCTCATTGTCAGCCTCCTGCTCCCCATTTTCCTCATTAGTGTTCCCATTTGCAGGTGCATCTCTTCCATTCTCTGCCTCCTCTACAACTTCCTTCTTCTCCTTTAAGTCCTTGGTGGTGATCTCAGAGCTGGTGTCCATGGCTGTATCTGACATGATGGGGCAACCCGGTGACCCGATACGGCGGATTAAAAAAAAGCAAGAGTTCGAGGACGCTGGCAAGGAAGCTGCCGGAGTCCGCGGTGGCGGAGGAGGTGGGGCAGAGGTGGTTGCCTCCTGGAACTGGGAGCCCAATAGGGAAAAATGCAAAGATGGCTTTTCAGAGCAGCCAGTGGGGCTGTACTTTGAAGAGTTTTAATCAGGAAAGGATGCTGTATTTTGTCAAATGCTTTTTTTGCATCAATTGAGAGGATCATATGGTTCTTATCTCTTGTTAATGTGATCTATCACATTGATTGATTTGTGAGTTTTGAACCACCCTTGCATCCCAGTAATAAACCCCACCTGGTGGTGGTGAATAGTCCTTTTAATGTGCTGTTGAATCCTATTGGCTAGGATCTTGTTGAGTATTTTGGCATCCATGTACATCAGGGATATTGGTCTGTAAGTCTCCTTTTTGATGGGGTCTTTGGTTGTGGGATCAGGGTAATGCTGGCCTCACAGAATGAGTTTGGAAGTTTTCCTTCCATTTCTATCTTTTGAAACAGCTTCAGTAGAATACGTGTGATTTCTTCTTTAAATATTTGGTAGAATTCCCTCCGGGAACCCATCTGGCCCTAGACCCTTGTTTTTTGGGAGGTTTTTGATCACTGCTTCAATTTCATTACTGGTTATTGGTCTATTCAGATTGTCAGTTTCTTCCTGTTTCAGTCTTGGTAGTTTATAAGTTTCCTGGAACGCATCCATTTCTTCCAGGTTGCTTAATTTGTTGGCATATAGTTGCTGGTAATAATTTCTAGTAATTGTTTCTATTTCCTTGGTGTTAGTCATGGTCTCTTCCCTTTCATTAATGATTTTATTAATTTGGGTCCTTTCTCTTTTCTTTTCGATAAGTCTGGCGAGAGGTTTATCAATCTTATTAATTCTTTGAAAGAACCAGTTTCTAGTTTCGTTGATCTGTTCTAGTGTTCTTCTAGTTTCTATTTTGTTGATTTCTGCTCTAATCTTTATTATTTCTCTTCTCCTGCTTTGTTTAGGCCTTATTTGCTGTTCTTTCTCCAGCTCCTTTAGGTGTAAGGTTAGCTTGTGCATTTGGGATTTTTCTAACTTTTTTTTTTTTTT
>NW_027404813.1:0-2210 GCF_003265705.2 Callorhinus ursinus | reverse complement strand
ATTTGAGGGTCCATTTCCAGGCTCTCGATTCTGTTCCATTGATCTATGTGTCTGTTTTTGTGCCAGTACCATACTGTCTTGATGATGACAGCTTTGTAATAGAGCTGGAAGTCCGGAATTGTCATGCCGCCAGCTTTGGTTTTCCTTTTCAACATTCCCCTGGCTATTCGGGGTCTTTTCTGGTTCCATACAAATTTTAGGATTATTTGTTCCATTTCTTTGAAAAAAGTGCATGGTATTTTGAGAGGGATTGCATTGAATGTGTAGATTGCTCTAGGTAGTACTGACATCTCCACAATGTTTGTTCTTCTAATCCATGAGCATGGAACGTTTTTCCATTTCTTTGTGTCTTCCTCAATTTCTTTCATGAGTATTTTATAGTTTTCTGAGTACAGATCCTTTGCCTCTTTGGTTAGATTGGTTCCTTGGTATCTTATGGTTTTGGGTGCAATTGTAAATTGAATCAACTCCTTCATTTTTTTCTCTTCTGTTTTGTTGGTGTATAGGAATGCCACTTATTTCTGTGCATTGATTTTATATCGGGCCACTTTACTGAAATCCTGTATGAGTCCTAGCAGTTTTGGGCTGGAGTCTTTTGGGTTTTCCACAAAAAGTATTATATCATCTGCAAAGAGTGAGCATTTGACTTCCTCTTTGCCGATTTGGATGCCTTTGATTTCTTTTTGTTGTCTGATTGCTGTGGCTAGGACTTCTAATACTATGTTGAATAGCAGTGGTGAGAGTGGACATCCCTGCCGCCTTCCGGACCTTAGGGGGAAAGTTCTCAGCATTTCCCCATTGAGAATGATATTCGCTGTAGGTTTTTTATAGATGGCTTTTATGATATTGAGGTATGTACCTTCTATCCCTATACTCTAAAGAGTTTTGATCAAGAAAGGTGCTGTACTTTTTCAAATGCTTTTTCTGCATCTATTGAGAGGATCGTATGATTGTTGTTCTTCCTTTTGTTAATATATTGTATCACGTTGATTGATTTACGGATGTTGAACCAGCCTTGCAGCCCAGGGATAAAACCCACTTGGTCATGGTGAATAACCGTTTTAATGTACTGTTGGATCCTACTGGCTAGTATTTTGGTGAGAATTTTGCATCCATGTTCATCAAGGATATTGGTCTGTAATTCTCCTTTTTGAAGGGGTCTTTGTCTCGTTTTGGGACCAAGGTAATGGTGGTCTCATAAAATGAGTTTAGAAGTTTTCCTTCCATTTCTATTTTTTGGAACTGTTTCAGGAGAATAGGTATTAATTCTTGAAATGTTTGGTAGAATTCCCCTGGGAAGCCATCTGGCCCTGGGCTTTTGTTTGTTGGGAAATTTTTGATGACTGCTTCCATTTCTGTAGCGGTTATATGTCTGTTCAGTTTTTCTATTTCTTCCTGGTTCAATTTTGGTAGTTGGTACATCTCTAGGAATGCACCCATTTCTTCCAGGTTATCTAATTTGCTGGCATAGAGTTGCTCATAATATGTTCTTATAATTGTTTGTATTTCTTTGGTGTTGGTTGTGATCTCTCCTCTTTCATTCATGATTTTGTTGATTTGGGTCATTTCTCTTTTCTTTTTGATCAGTCTGGCCAGGGTTTTATCAATCTTCTTAATTCTTTCAAAGAACCAGCTCTTAGTTTCGTTGATCTGTTCTACTGTTCTTTTGGTTTCTATTTCATTGATTTCAGCTATGATCTTTATGATTTCTGTTCTCCTGCTGGATTTAGGCTTTATTTGCTGTTTTTTCTCTAGCTCCTTTAGGTGTAGGGTTAGGTTGTGCATTTGAGACCTTTCTTGTTTCTTGAGAAAGGCTTGTATTGCTATATACTTTCCTCTCAGGACTGCCTTTGTTGTATCCCAAAGATTTTGAACAGTTGTGTTTTCATTTTCATTGGTTTCCATGAATTTTTTGAATTCTTCTTTAAATTTCCTGGTTGACCCATTCATTCTGTAGTAGGATGCTCTTTAGCCTCCATGTATTTGAGTTCCTTCCGACTTTCCTCTTGTGATTGAGTTCTAGTTTCAAAGCATTGTGGTCTGAAAATATGCAGGGAATAATCCCAATCTTTTGGTACCGGTTGAGACCTGATTTGTGACCTAGGATGTGATCTATTCTGGAGAATGTTCCTTGGGCGCTAGAGAAGAATGTGTATTCCATTCCTTTGGGATGGAATGTTCTGAATATGTCTGTGACGTCCATTTGGTCC
>NW_027404812.1:0-2211 GCF_003265705.2 Callorhinus ursinus | reverse complement strand
CTTGATGAACATGGATGCAAAAATTCTCACCAAAATACTAGCCAATAAGATCCAACAGTACATTAAAAGGATTATTCACCACGACCAAGTGGGATTTTTCTGTGGGCTGCAAGTTTGGTTCAATATCCGCAAATCAATCAACGTGATACAATACATTAACAAAAGAAAGAACAAGAATCATATGATCCTCTCAATAGACGCAGAAAAAGCATTTGACAAAGTACAGCATCCTTTCTTGATCAAAACTCTTCAGAGTATAGGGATAGAGGGTACCTACGTCAATATCATAAAAGCCATCTATGAAAAACCTACAGCGAATATCATTCTCAATGGGGAAAAACTGAGAGCTTTCCCCTGAAGGTCAGGAATGTGGCAGGGATGTCCACTCTCACCACTGCTATTCAACATAGTATTAGAAGTCCTAGTCACAGCAATCAGACAACAAAAAGAAATCAAAGGCATCCAAATCGGCAAAGAAGAAGTCAAACTCTCACTGTTTGCAGATGATATGACACTTTATGTGGAAAACCCAAAAGACTCCACCCCAAGACGGCTAGAACTCATACAGGAATTCAGTAAAGTGGCAGGATATAAAATCAATGCACAGAAATCAGTGGCATTCCTATACACCAACAACAAGACAGAAGAGAGAGAAATTAAGGAGTCGATCCCATTTACAATTGCACCCCAAAACATAAGATACCTAGGAATAAACTTAACCAAAGAGGCAAAGGATCTGTACTCAGAAAACTATAAAATACTCATGAAAGAAATTGAGGAAGACACAAAGAAATGGAAAAACGTTCCATGCTCATGGATTGGAAGAACAAACATTGTGAAGATGTCAGTGCTACCTAGAGCAATCGACACATTCAATGCAATCCCCATCAAAATACCATCCACTTTTTTCAAAGAAATGGAACAAATAATCCTAAAATTTGTATGGAACCAGAAGAGACCCCGAATAGCCAGAGGAATGTTGAAAAAGAAAAGCAAAGCTGGCGGCATCACAATTCCGGACTTTCAGCTCTATTACAAAGCTGTCATCATCAAGACAGTATGGTACTGGCACAAAAACAGACACATAGATCAATGGAACAGAATCGAGAGCCCAGAAATGGACCCTCAACTCTATGGTCAACTCATCTTTGACAAAGCAGGAAAGAATGTTCAATGGCAAAAAGACAGTCTCTTCAACAAATGGTGTTGGGAAAATTGGACAGCCACATGCAGAAGAATGAAACTGGACCATTTCCTTACACCACACACAAATATAGACTCAAAATGGTTGAAAGACCTAAACGTGAGACAAGAGTCCATCAAAATCCTAAAGGAGAACACAGGCAGCAACCTCTTCGACCTCAGCCGCAGCAACTTCTTCCTAGAAACATCGCCAAAGGCAAGGGAAGCCAGGGCAAAAATGAACCATTGGGATTTCATCAAGATAAAAAGCTTTTGCACTGCAAAAGAAACAGTCCACAAAACCAAAAGACAACCGAAAGAATGGGAGAAGATATTTGCAAATCACATATCAGATAAAGGGCTAGTATCCAAAATCTATAAAGAACTTATCAAACTCAACACCCAAAGAACAAATAATCCAATCAAGAAATGGGCAGAAGACATGAACAGACATTTTTCCAAAGAAGACATCCAAATGGCCAACAGACACATGAAAAAGTGCTCAACATCGCTCGGCATGAGGGAAATCCAAATCAAAACCTCAATGAGATACCTCCTCACATCAGTCAGAATGGCTAAAATTAACGAGTCAGGAAACAAGAGATGTTGGCAGGGATGTGGAGAAAGGGGAACCCTCCTACACTGTTGGTGGGAATGCAAGCTGCTGCAATCACTCTGGAAAACAGTATGGAGGTTCCTGAAAAAGTTGAAAATAGAGCTACCATACAATCCAGCAATTGCACTACTGGGTATTTACCCCAAAGATACAAATGTAGGGATCCAAAGGGGTACATGCACCCCAATGTCCACAATAGCCAAACTGTGGAAAGAGCCAAGATGTCCATCGACAGATGAATGGATAAAGAAGTGGTGTATATATATACAATGGAATATTATGCAGCCATCAAAAGGAATGAAATCGTGCCATTTGCAACGACGTGGATGGAACTGGAGGGTGTTATGCTGAGTGAAATAAGTCAATCAGAGAAAGACATGTATCATATGACCTCACTGATATGAGGAATTCTT
>NW_027404811.1:358-2212 GCF_003265705.2 Callorhinus ursinus | reverse complement strand
GCTTTGGTGTCAGATCTAAAGCATTGCTAGATCCAAGGTTATGAAGATTTATCCCCATTTATTTCTTCTAGAGTTTATAGTGTTACCTCTTACATTTAAGCCTTTAATGTATTTTGAGTTAATGCTTATATGTGGTGAGAGGTAAGGGTCCAGTTTCATTCCTCTGTACACGGATAGCCAATTATCTAGCACCCTTTGTTGAAAAGACCATTCTCTCCCCCCAGTGCAATGTTGTCCACCCTTGTGAAAATTCAGTGGAAAATAGATGAAGGGGTTGATTTCTGGGCTCTCGGTTAAATCCCCCTGATCTGTATGCATATCTTTTTTTAAAAAATTATTTTATTTCTTTATTTTTAAAAATGTTTTAAATTTAAATTCAATTAACGTATAATGCATTATTTGTTTCAGGGTGAAGGCATACCTTTATGACAGTATCAAAATGTTTTATTTACTGTTGCTTTGTATTAATAATTGAACTTTGGAAGAATGAACTTTCACCTTTGATTTTCTTTTTCAAGATTGTTTGGCAATTTTGTGGTCCCTTGAAACTCCATATGACTGTTAGGATTACTTGTGCAGTTCTTTCCAAAGGCCTTTGTGAATTTTCTTGGGAACACATTGAATTTCCACATTGCATTGTGTACTATTGCCATCTTATCGATAGTATGTCTTTTCATTGCCGTGGGGTCCTCAGATTTATTTAGGTGTCCCTTTCTTTCAGCAATGTTTTGTAATTTTCATCGTACAAGAATTGCATCTTGATTACATCTGTTCCTAAGTATTTTGTCAATGTTAATGTTCCCTAAAATGGAAATGTTTTCTTAAATTATTTTGTGGATGATTCATGGCTAATGTATAAAAATAAGACACATTCTTGTGTATTGATATTAACTGGCTGTAATTGTTGATTGTTTAGGGAGCTCTGTCTATAAGATGATGTCATCTCTGGTCTCTGAATAGACCTAGTTCTACTGTTTTCTTCCACATGTGGATTTCTTGCCTTATCATTCTGGGTAGAACTTTCAGTATAATAATGAGCAATGAGTAAAAGCCAGCATGATGGATTTGTGTTTGATTTTAGAGTAGAGCTGTCAGTCCTCAAAATTGAGCATGATGTTTGATTAGAGTTAGGGTTGGGGTTAGGGTTAAGGGTTAGGTTTAAGGGTTAGGTTTAGGGTTGGTGACCCTGTGACCCATGAAGCCCGACACTCAGCATGCTGGTGCCAGGAACACTCCCCCTTTGCTGAGCTCCCGGGAAACCCTGCATGTCCCCTCCCCTGGCTGACCCCCTGCAGGTTCTGTCCCCACCTGCCATGAGTTGAGCACCTTTGGGCACAGCCCTTGTTTCTGTGCCCTACAGACTGGGTAGAATCAGCTGCATGGTTTCTAGCCTCTAAGCCTCAGGCTCCCCTTTGTAAGATGGGGTCCTGATGGCTCCCATCTCTGGGAGCCGAAGGTAGGGAGGCCCCACCAGCAGATGCACTCAGGCCAGGCCAGGAGGGTGGCTGTTGCTTAAAGCAGTCCAGGGCTTGCCCCCTTGAAGAAAGTGCACATGTTCACGGCCCAAGTTTTGGGGTCCTGCCGCCAGCCTCTGGCAGTGACCCTCCTCCAGCCCTGTCCCCTGTCCCTGTGGATACATGGTGTTCCTGGAGCTGTTCCTGCAGAAAGTTGAGAAGCACTTCATGGTGGGACACAGGGTCACCTACTACGTCTTCACCAATCAGTTGCCCGCCGGGCCCCATGTGCCCCTCCGGGAAGGCCAGAAGGTGGTGATCCTCGAGGTCCCCAGCACCCCGCGCTGGGAGGTCGCGTCCATGCAGAGCACATGATGATCCACCGCTTCTGTAAGCAGCT
>NW_027404811.1:0-258 GCF_003265705.2 Callorhinus ursinus | reverse complement strand
GGCTCCTAACCTAGGCCCTGCCCTTGGGGATCATGGGATCCTGCTCCTACCGGGCCATTGTGTTCAGTAGCCTGAGAACAGGAACGCTGCTGACGTTTCAGCTGCTTCCACAATCACTCCTTAGGGCTGACAATATATTTTCTAAGATTAACTCCACAATTCCCCCATGAGGTGGACTTCCTGGTGTGCACAGAGGTGGACATGAAGTTCCGCGACCACGTGAGTATGGAGATCCTGTCTCCCCTCTTCGGCACCCTG
>NW_027404810.1:1740-2213 GCF_003265705.2 Callorhinus ursinus | reverse complement strand
TTACATATCTCTTCTCCCGAGCTGCTTTCAGGATTTTCTCTTTGTCTCTGAGACTCGTAAGTTTTACTATTAGATGTCGGGGTGTTGACCTATTTTTATTGATTTTGAGAGGGGTTCTCTGTGCCTCTTGGATTTTGACGTCTGTTTCCTTCCCCACATTAGGGAAGTTCTCTGCTATTATTTGCTCCAATATACCTTCTGCCCCTCTCTCTCTTTCTTCTTCTTCTGGGATCCCAATTATTCTAATGTTGTTTCGTCTTATCGTATCGCTTTTCTCTCGAATTCTGCCTTCGTGATCCTGTAGTTGTTTCTCTCTCTTTTTCTCAGCCTCTTTATTTTCCATCATTTGGTCTTCTATATCGCTGATTGTCTCTTCTGCCTCATTTATCCTAGCAGTTAGTGCCCCCATTTTTGTTTGCACCTCATTAATAGCCTTTTTGATTTTGACTTGGTTAGATTTTAGTTTTTTTATT
>NW_027404810.1:1389-1640 GCF_003265705.2 Callorhinus ursinus | reverse complement strand
TCTGAACTCTAGGTCCGACATTGTACTAATGTCAGTATTGAGTAGGTCCCTGGCAGACGGTACTACCTCGTTTTCTTTTTGCTGATTTGATTTTTTTCGTCTTGACATTTTGTCCAGAGGAGAACAGATGAATGAGAGAACAGAATGTTAACAGGTTAACAATGTCTCCAGCAAATATACTCTATAGAAATCAGAAAAGACCTGAAACCAGGACAAGGAAGGGAAAAAAAGAAGAGAGAAAAAAAAAAAGG
>NW_027404810.1:430-1289 GCF_003265705.2 Callorhinus ursinus | reverse complement strand
AGGGTATATTTTGATCTGTTAGAAGAAATTGTATCTCAAAATTTTAAAGAGAGAACAACTTATATATATATGCCAAAAATAAGGGTAACTACTATGAAGGGATAAAAATATGACTCTAAAAATGAAAAATAAAAAAAGTTTTTTTAAAAAAAGGGATTGATAAGATGTTGTTTGAAAAAGGGAAAAAGAAAAATTCAAAAAAAACAGTTAAAAAAATTAACTTTGAAAAACTAATGAATCATGGTAAAAAAGCCATGAATTCTATGTGCAGTGTTCCCCTATCGCTGGAGTTCTCCCGTTCTCCTTGATCAGTAAACTTGGTCTTGGCTTGCTGGCTGTTCGTGCTGATCTTCTGGGGGAGGGGCCTGTTGCTGTGGTTTCCAAATGTCTTTGCCGGAGGCGGAATTGCCCCGCCCTTGTCGGTCCGGGCTAAGCAAGCTGCTCGGGTTTGCTCTCAGGAGCTTTTGTTCCCTGCAAGGCCTCGGTACAGCTTTGGAGGACCAGGGTGAAAATGGTGGCCTCCCAATCTCCACCCGGAGGAGCCAAGAACTCGGGGCCCGCCCCTCAGTGCGCCCCCAGAGAAAAGCAGTCACTCCCGTGTCCCCGGTCTCCGGCCGCACTCCGCGCTCACCCGGCCTGTGACCGAGCGTTTCTATCTCTGGCACCCGACCCCGTGTGGAGTCTCCAAACCCAGCAGATCCCTGCGGTGCGCTCCGCGCTGCTCCTCCCGGGGGAGGAAGGGGAGTCTCCCCAGCTCTGCTGCTTGTTGGGTCCCTGCTGGAGCAGCAGTGGCCCGACTGGGCCGCGGATCACAGTTTATGGCAACCCCGAGCTGAGAGCCCGCGCCTCGGCTCCGTCT
>NW_027404810.1:0-330 GCF_003265705.2 Callorhinus ursinus | reverse complement strand
GGGGGGGGAAGGGGAGTCTCCGCGGCTCTGCCGCTTGTGGGGTCCCTGCTGGAGGACCAGTGGCCCGACTGGGCCGCGAATCACAGTTTATGGCCACCCCGAGGTGAGAGCCCGCGCCTCGGCTCCGTCTCTGCAGTCGGCTTCCCCGCTCCGATGCCTGGGAGCTCTGCTGCACTCAGGCACCCCTGGTCTTTCTGTGACCCCGAGGGTCCTGAGACCACACTGTCCCACGAGGGTTCCACCCCCCGCTTAGCCACTGGAGCGACGTCCCTCAGCGGATCCGACTTCTAAAAGGTCCGATTTTGTGCTCCGCGGCTCTAGCACTTGCCA
>NW_027404809.1:0-2215 GCF_003265705.2 Callorhinus ursinus | reverse complement strand
ATTTCGTCTGGTCTCAGGAATTCAGCTGAATAGGGATCAAACCATTCTGAACACCTACGAACTCAACAGGAGATCGAACAGGAGAGTAGCAACAACTCTCTGAACAGAGAAGCGACCACTTACTGGAAGGTAGGGCGTGCGGAGAAGTGAATCCGAGGCGATATTCGGGAGGATAGATGGCGGGGGAGGGGCCTCCGCCGGCCGCTTCTGGCAAGTGATAGAGCCGCGGAGCACACAATCGGACCTTTTAGAAGTTGGCTCGGCGGAGGGACGTCGCTGCAGTGGCTAAGCGGGGGGTGGAATCCTCCCGGGACAGTGTGGTCTCAGGACCCTTGGGGTCACAGAGAGACCGGGGGTGCCTGAGTGCGCCAGAGTTCCCAGGTATCAGAGCGGGGAAGCCGGCTGCAGAGACGGGGCCGAGGCGCGGGCTCTCAGATCGGGGTGCCCATAAACTGTGATCTGCGGCCCAGTCGGGGCACGGCTCCTCCAGCAGGGACCCAGCAGGCGGCAGATCCGGGGAGACTCCCCTTCCTTCCCGGGGAGGAGCGGTGCGGGAACACACTGCAGGGATCTGCTGGGTTTGGAGACTCCGCGCGGGGTCAGGTGCCAGAGATAGCAATGCTCGATCACAGGCCGGGTGAGCACGAGTGCGGCCGGAGACCGGGGACACGGAAGTGACTGCTTTTCTCTGGGGGCACACTGAGGAGCGGGGCCCCGAGTTCTCAGCTCCTCCGGGTGGAGATTGGGAGGCCACCATTTCTGCCCTGGTCCTCCAAGGCTGTACCGAGAGCTTGCAGGGAACAAAAGCTCCTGAGAGCAAACCGGAGCAGCTTCCTTAGCCCAGACCGACAAGGGCGGGGCAATTCAGCCTCCGGCAAAGACATTTGGAAACCACAGCAACAGGCCCCTCCCCCAGAAGATCAGCACAAACAGCTGGCAAGCCAAGACCAAGTTGATCGATCAAGGAGAATGGGAGAACTCTAACGCTAGGGGAATACTGCACATAGATTTGTGCCTTTTTTTTTTTTTAACCATGATTCATTATTTCATCAAAGTTAATTTTTGTTGACTGTTTTTTTTTTATTTTTCTTTTTCCCTTTTTCAACCAACATCTTATCAATCCCTTTTAAAAAAAAAACATTTTTTATTTTTCATTTTTAGAGTCATATTTTGTCCCTTCATAGTAGTTACACTTATTTTTGGCATATATATATAAGTTGTTCTCTCTTTAAAATTTTGAGGTACAGTTTCTTCTAACAGATCAAAATATACCCTAAATCACTAGTGTATGGCTTTGTTCTAGTCTCCTGCCTGATCACATTCTCTCCCTTTTTTTTTTTCCTAAATCTTTCTTTTTTCAAACAACTTATCTGACCAAGTCATTTATAAAATCTTTTATAATTTTCATCTTTACAGTCATCTTCTATCCCTTCATTGTATGAACCCTTATTTTGTACATATATGTCTTTCTTCCTTTAAAATTTTAGGAGGCACTTTTTTCTAACAGACCAAAATACGCCCAAAATCTAGTGTGTGGCACTGATCTATGCACTAGCCTGATCATATTTGATCATATTTTGCTTTTTTTGTATTGTTTTGTTTTTGTTTTTTCTTTTTTTTTCTTTTTTTTTTCCTCTTTCTTTTTTCTTTCTTTCCCTTTCTTCTCCCCTGGTTTCAGATCTTTTCTGAATTGTATACAGTATATTTGCTGGGGACATTGTAAACCTGTTAGCATTTTGTTCTCACATTCATTTTTCTCCTCTGGACAAAATGACAAGACGAAAGAAATCACCTCAGCAAAAAGAACAAGAGGTAGTACCGTCAGCCAGGGACCTACTCAATACGGACATTAGTACGATGTCGGACCTAGAGTTCAGAATCATGACTTTAAAGATACTAGCTGGGCTTGAAAAAAGCGTGGAAGTTATTAGAGAAACCCATTCTGGAGAAATAAAAGAACTAAAATCTAACCAAGTCGAAATCAAAAAGGCTATTGATGAGGTGCAATCAAAAATGGGGGTACGAAATGCTAGGATAAATGAGGCAGAAGAGAGAATCAGCGATATAGAAGACCAAATGATGGAAAATAAAGAGGCTGAGAAAAAGAGAGAGAAACAACTACAGGATCACGAGGGCAGAATTCGAGAGATAAGTGATACGATAAGACGAAACAACATTAGAATAATTCGGATCCCAGAAGAACAAGAGAGAGAGA
>NW_027404808.1:0-2215 GCF_003265705.2 Callorhinus ursinus | reverse complement strand
TAGAAGTCCTAGCCACAGCAATCAGACAACAAAAAGAAATCAAAGGCGTCCAAATCGGCAAAGAGGAAGTCAAACTCTCACTCTTTGCAGATGATATGATACTGTATGTGGAAAACCCAAAAGACTCCACCCCAAAACTGCTAGAACTCATACAGGAATTCAGTCAAGTAGCAGGCTATAAAATCAATGCACAGAAATCAGTGGCATTCCTATACACCAACAACAAGACAGAAGAGAGACAAATCAAGGAGTCGATCCCATTCACAATTGCACCCAAACCCATTAGATACCTAGGAATAAATCTAACCAAAGAGGCAAAGGATCTGTACTCAGAAAACTATAAAATACTCATGAAAGAAATTGAAGAAGACACAAAGAAATGGAAAAACGTTCCATGCTCATGGATTGGGAGAATCAACATTGTGAAGATGTCAATGCTACCTAGAGCAATCTACACATTCAATGCAATCCCCATCAAAATACCATCCACTTTTTTCAAAGAAATAGAACAAATAATCTTAAAATTTGTATGGAACCAGAAGAGACCCAGAATAGCCAGAGGAATACTGAAAAAGAAAAGCAAAGCTGGCGGCATCACAATTCCGGACTTCCAGCTCTATTACAAAGCTGTCATCATCAAGACAGTTTGGTACTGGCACAAAAACAGACACATAGATCAATGGAACAGAATCGAGAGCCCAGAAATGGACCCTCAACTCTATGGTCAACTTATTTTTGACAAAGCAGGAAAGAATGTCCAATGGCAAAAAGACAGTCTCTTCAACAAATGGTGTTGGGAAAATTGGACAGCCACATGCAGAAGAATGAAACTGGACCATTTCCTTACACCACACACAAAAATAGACTCCAAATGGTTGAAAGACCTAAACGTGAGACAGGAGTCCATCAAAATCCTAAAGGAGAACACAGGTAGCAACCTTTTCGACCTTACCCGCAGCAACTTCTTCCTAGAAACATCGTCAAAGGCACGGGAAGCCCGGGCAAAAATGAACTATTGGGATTTCATCAAGATAAAAAGCTTTTGCACAGCAAAAGAAACAGTCCACAAAACCAAAAGACAACCGACAGAATGGGAGAAAATATTTGCAAATGACATATCAGATAAAGGGCTAGTATCCAAAATCTATAAAGAACTTATCCAACTCAACACCCAAAGAACAAATAATCCAATCAAGAAATGGGCAGAAGACATGAACAGACATTTCTCCAAAGAAGACATCCAAATGGCCAACAGGCACATGAAAAAGTGCTCAACATCGCTCGGCATCAGGGAAATCCAAATCAAAACCTCAATGAGATACCACCTCACACCCGTCAGAATGGCTAAAATTAACAAGTCAGGGAACGACAGATGTTGGCGGGGATGTGGAGAAAGGGGAACCCTTCTACACTGTTGGTGGCAATGCAAGCTGGTGCAACCACTCTGTAAAACAGTATGGAGGTTCCTCAAACAGTTGAAATTAGAGCTACCGTTCGATCCAGCAATTGCACTACTGGGTATTTACCCCAAAGATACAAATGTAGGGACCCGAAGGGGTACGTGTACCCCAATGTTTATAGCAGCAATGTCCACAATAGCCAAATTGTGGAAAGAGCCAAGATGCCCATCGACAGATGAATGGATAAAGAAGATGTGGTATATATACACAATGGAATATTATGCAGCCATCAAAAGGAATGAGATCTTGCCATTTGCAACGACGTGGATGGAACTGGAGGGTGTTATGCTGAGTGAAATAAGTCAATCAGAGAAAGACATGTATCACATGACCTCACTGATATGAGGAATTCTTAATCTCAGGAAACAAACTGAGTGTTACTGGAGTGGTTGGGGGTGGGAGGGATGGGATGGCTGGGTGATAGACATTGGGGAGGGTATGTGCTACGGTGAGCGCTGTGAATTGTGCAAGACTGTTGAATCACAGATCTGTACTTCTGAAACAAATAACGCAACATATTTTAAGAAAAAAGGAAAAGAAGAAGATAACAGGAGAGGAAGAAAAGGGGAGTATGTCAGAGGGGGAGACGAACCATGAGAGATGATGGACTCTGAAAAACAAACTGAGGGTTCTAGAGGGGAGGGGGGGAGGGGGATGGGTTATCCTGGTGATGGGTATTGAGGAGGGCACGTTCTGCATGGAGCACTGGGTGTTATGAACAAACAATGAATCATGGAACACTGCACCAAAAACTA
>NW_027404807.1:0-2215 GCF_003265705.2 Callorhinus ursinus | reverse complement strand
CCCGATACTCTGAAGAGTTTTGATCAAGAAAGGATGCTGTACTTTTTCAAATGTTTTTTCTGCATCTATTGAGGGGATCATATGTCTCTTGTTCTTTCTTTGGTTTATGTATTGTATCATGTTGATTGATTTGCGGATGTTGAACCAACCTTGCAGCCCAGGGATAAATCCCACTTGGTCATGGTGAATAATCCTTTTAATGTACTGTTGGATCCTATTGGGTAGTATTTTGGTGAGAATTTTTGCCTCCATGTTCATCAAGGATATTGGTCTGTAATTCTCCTTTTTGATGGGGTCTTTGTCTGGTTTTGGGATCAAGGTAATGGTGGCCTCATAAAATGAATTTGGAAATTTTCCTACCATTTCTATTTTTTGGAACAGTTTC
Organism: Callorhinus ursinus; assembly: GCF_003265705.2. NCBI lineage: Eukaryota > Metazoa > Chordata > Mammalia > Carnivora > Otariidae > Callorhinus > Callorhinus ursinus. Next base: position 1,830 of record NW_027404807.1, on the reverse strand, counting down.
AGGAGAATAGGTATTAATTCTTCTTGAAATGTTTGATAGAATTCCCCTGGGAAGGCCATTAGCCCTGGGCCTTTGTTTGTTGGGAGATTTTTGATGACTGCTTCAATTTCCTTAGTGGTTATTGGTCTGTTAAGATTTTCTATTTCTTCCTGGTTCAATTTTGGTAGTTGGTACATCTCTAGGAATGCAGCCATTTCTACCAGGTTATCTAATGTGCTGGATAAAGTTGCTCATGATATGTTCCTATAATTGTTTGTATTTCTCTACTGTTCATTGTGATCTCTCTTTCATTCATGATTTTGTTGATTTGGGTCATTTCTCTTTTCTTTTTGATATGTCTGGACAGGGGTTTATCAATCTTGTTAATTCTTTCAAAGAACCACTCCTAGTTTTGTTGATGTGTTCTACTGTTCTTTTTTTTCTATTTCATTGATTTCTGCTCTGATTTTATTATTTCTCTTTTCCTGCTGGGTTTAGGATTTGTTTGCTCTTCTTTCTCTATCTCCTTTAGGTGTAGGTTTAGGTTGTGTATTTGAGACCTTCCTTGTTTTTTGAGAAAGGCCTGTATTGGTATATACTTTCCTCTCAGGACTGCCTTTGCTGTATCCCAAAGATTTTGAACAGTTGTGTTTTCATTTTCATCGGTTTCCCTGAATTTTTTTAATTCTTCTTTAATTTCCTGGTTGACCCATTCATTCTTTAGTAGGATGCTCTTTAGCCTCCATGTATTTTTCTTTCTGATTTTCCTCTTGTGATTGAGTTCTAGTTTCAAAGCCGTGTGGTCTGAAAATATGCAGGAAATAATCTCAATCTTTTGGTAACTTTTGAGACCTCATTTGTGACCTAGGATGTGATCAATTCTGGAGAATGTTCCATGGGCACTAGAGAAGAATGTGTATTCCGTTGCTTTGGGATGGAATGTTCTGAATATGGCTGTGAAGTCCATTTGGTCCAGTTTGTCATTTAAAGTCTTTATTTCCTTGTTGATCTTTTGCTTAGATGATCTGTCCATTTCAGTCAGGGGGGTGTTAAAGTCCCCCACTATTATTGTATTGTTGTCAATGTGTTTCTTTGCTTTCGTTATTAATTGCTTTATATAATTGGCTGCTCCCATGTTAGGGGCATAGATATTTACAATTGTTAGTTCTTCTTGGTGGATAGACCCTTTAAGTAGTATATAGTGTCCTTCTTCATCTCTTATTATAGTCTTTGTTTTAAAATCTAATTTGTCTGATATAAGGATTGCCACCCCAGCATTCTTTTGGTGTCCATTAACATGGTAAATGGTTTTCCACCCCCTCACTTCCAAAATGGGGGTGTCTTTGGGTCTAAAATGGGTCTCTTGCAGACAGCATATCGATGGGTCTTGTTTTTTAATCCAATCTGATAGCCTGTGTCTTTCCATTGGGGCATTTAGCCCATTTACATTCAGGGTAACTATTGAAAGATATGAATTTAGTGTGATTGTATTGCTTGTAAGGTGATTGTGACTGTATATTGTTTGTGTTCCTTTCTGATCTATGCTGCTTTTAAGCTCTCTCTTTGCTTAGAGGACCCTTTTCAATATTTCTTTTAGGGCTGATTTTTTGTTTGCAAATTCCTTTAGTTTTTGTTTGTCCTGGAAGCTTTTTTACCTCTCTTTCTATTTTCAATGACAGCCTAGCTGGATATAGTATTCTTGGCTGCATAGTTTTCTCTTTTAGTGCTCTGAAGATATCTTGCCAGTCCTTTCTGGCCTGCCAGGTCTCTGTGGATAGGTCTGTTGCCAATCTAATATTTCCAGCATTGTAGGTTATATATCTCTTCTCCTGAGCTGCTGTCAGGATTTTC
>NW_027404806.1:0-2216 GCF_003265705.2 Callorhinus ursinus | reverse complement strand
GCTGGGAGTTGTGGTTCATGGTGGGAGATGGAGCACCTGTGGTGTGGATGTGGGCGCCGGACCTTGCTCTGGGCCCTCCCTTCCCCAGTAGTTTCCATTTCTCCAGAGTTTCTATTTCCTGCTTTTTCCAACGTGGTGAACTGGCTAGGTACCAAGAGGATGGACCAGTGACTGAGTGTCAGGTTACACCAGGGCCAGGTGGGAGGAGCCAGAGGTGTTTGGGGAGAGCCTCCTGTCCCAGTCACTCAAATCAGGCCTGGATACCTACCCCACTTCCCTATTTAGGGGTGTGGGTGGGCCCTGGGGTCTTTAGCCTGGGACTCTCCCCACTGTTTTACCTGTTTTCTACAGTCTCTGCTTATGAATAACCGATGTTGTTGACCCACCCTGGTGGTTCTTATTATAAGAAGCCCTTCAGCAAACTTGAAAAACTTTAGACCTGGAAACTACATAGCACAGCTGTAGCCACAAAACAGGTTCTGAGGTGGGGGTTGGGGATGGAAGGGAGGGAGACAGACAGAGAGACAGGGAGACAGGGAGAGGGAGGGGGAGAGCCAGAGAGTGAGAGAAAGAGAGAGAGAGAGAGAGAGGAAGCTGGACCTAAGGAACACCTGACACTCTGCAGGGAGCTCAAACCAGAACAGCCGGAAATCTGGTCCCAAATAGTTATCAAAATTCAACCAAGATCTGTCCCAGGTGGCCAGGCACTTTATCTTGTCATTAGGCTGGCCAAGTGCTCATTTGAGATAGCTGTCTCAGAAATGGGTGAGTCTGATTAGGTCTGGCACTTGCATTACATGGGAGGGAGGGAGGGAAGGGAGGAAGCAGGGGAGGGAGGGAGAAGAGGGAGGGAGAGAGGGAGGGAGAGAGGGAAGCAGGAAGCACAAAGAGCTGCTGAATTGAAGGGGAGCCTCCAGGACTGACCTGGCCCCACTGCTGGAACCCAGGCAAGCCCGGGTGCCCCAAAGGGCAAGGCGCCCCTGGATAAGGGGCTCCCACCCTGATACCCGCCTGTGGCCGCCTGGACTTCTCCAGCCTCTCCCGGGTGACTGTGTCGAGGGTGCCCCCCACCCACTCCCTCTGGGGCCTCAGACAGGAACACCTGCTGGGGCAAGCTCCTCCTGCATGGGGCTGAGGATGGCCCCCACTCCCTAGGGCAGCCCAGGCTCTGGCAAGAGCTCACAGCTAGTGCCCCAGGGCCCCCGGTGCCTGGGAGACCCTTCCCGGGGCACTGGGCAGCTGCTCCACCCTGCAGGGCCAGTTCGGTTTGGGTGGAGTCGGGGGAGTAGTCCTTCCGCTCAAGCTTTCTGTCCACTGGGGTTTGGCCACCAGATCTGATGATCAGCTTTGGCAGTCAGTCCACAGTTGAGCGCTCTGTCCCTCCCCGAGGCCACTCCCGGGCTGTCCCCACCCCCACCCCCACCCCCACCCCCAGAGGAGCAAGGACAGAGCTGGTGGGCTGGGGGAGGCAGCAGCAGGATGCAGCAATGTCTGGATCAGCCCAGAGGGGCTGGGAGGTGCGGGTCTGCATCAGCTGCACCCACAGATACAAAATCCCATGGCCTGCCCAGAGGACCCGAGCTGCCCATTCCCCCCAGCACCGCTGCTTCCACACACCTGAGAGTCAGGGGGCCTTACCCTCGGGACCAAGGGTGTTCTGGACACGGGACGTCCCTGGGTCGGGGACCCCCATCCTAGGACCCTGGTCCAGTGCTTGCTCCCAGCAGGAGACCAGAAACCAGCACAGCCTGAGGACATGCCCTGGCCCCTCAGAGCCACACAGCTGGGGGGGGGGGGAAGGGAGGGGGCGTTGTGGGGGGAGGTGGGCCCAGTCTCAGGGGTAGGCTAGGGACTCCAGCAGGGGCCGCTCAACCCCAGGGAACGTCACAGCACCCTCACACACAAGTGTACTTTATTGAATTCAGCTGTAGGCAGGCAAGTGTGTTAATGTAAAGGGCTGGACGCTAAGGGACAGGGCCAGCAGCGCGCGGTGGAGGACTTGGGTCTCCTGCCATGAGCACCTAGTGGTACCCATTGTTCTCCTGCATAGACTTTAAAAATACACTGTAGGCTGTAGCGTAGACAAACACCAGAAGAACAATGGATCCAGTGGTCAGAAGGAGGCCCAGGACCAGGGCCCAGATGTTCAGGCACTTGGCGGTGGAGGCATAAGTCTGGGCCCCAGCCAGGTCACCCACCATCTTCCGGTCCCTGGA
>NW_027404805.1:0-2216 GCF_003265705.2 Callorhinus ursinus | reverse complement strand
ACCCCCCACCACTCCAGCAACCCTCAGTTTGTTTCCTGAGATTAAGAATTCCTCTTATCAGTGAGGTCATATGATACATGTCTTTCTCCGATTGACTTATTTCACTCAGCATAACACCCTCCAGTTCCATCCACGTCGTTGCAAATGGCAAGATCTCATTCCTTTTGATGGCTGCGTAATATTCCATTGTCTATATACACCACATCTTCTTTATCCATTCATCTGTCGATGGACATCTTGGCTCTTTCCACAGTTTGGCTATTGTGGACGTTGCTGCTATAAACATTGGTGTGCACATACCCCTTCGGATCCCTACATTTGTATCTTTGGGGTAAATACCCAGTAGTGCAATTGCTGGATCGTAGGGTAGCTCTATTTTCAACTGTTTGAGGAACCTCCATACTGTTTTCCAGAGTGGCTGCACCAGCTTGCATTCCCACCGACAGTGTAGGGGGGTTCCCCTTTCTCCGCAACCCCGCCAACATCTGTCATTTCCTGACTTGTTAATTTTAGCCATTCTGACGGGCGTGAGGTGGTATCTCATGGAGGTTTTGATTTGGATTTCCCTGATGCCGAGCGACGTTGAGCACTTTTTCATGTGTCTGTTGGCCATTTGGATGTCTTCTTTGGAAAAATGTCTGTTCACGTCTTCTGCCCATTTCTTGATTGGATTATTTGTTCTTTGGGTGTTGAGTTTGATAAGTTCTTTATAGATTTTGGATACTAGCCCTTTATCTGATATGTCGTTTGCAAATATTTTCTCCCATTCTGTCGGTTGTCTTTTGGTTTTGTGGACTGTTTCTTTTGCTGTGCAAAAGCTTTTTATCTTGATGAAATCCCAATAGTTCATTTTTGCCCTTGCTTCCCTTGCCTTTGGCGATGTTTCTAGGAAGAAGTTGCGGTGGCTGAGGTCGAAGAGGTTGCTGCCTGTGTTCTCCTTTAGGATTTGGATGGACTCCTGTCTCACGTTTAGGTCTTTCAACCATTGGGAGTCTATTTTTGTGTGTGGTGTAAGGAAATGGTCCAGTTTCATTCTTCTGCATGTGGCTGTCTAATTTTCTCAACAGCATTTGTTGAAGAGACTGTCTTTTTGCCATTGGACATTCTTTCCTGCTTTGTCGAAGGTGAGTTGACCATAGAGTTGAGGGTCCATTTCTGGGCTCTCGATTGTGGACTGTATTTTTTTTCACCTGACGCTCTTCCGATCTCAGCCCGTCTTGATGATGACAGCTTTGTAATAGAGCTGGAAGTCCGGAATTGTGATGCCGCCAGCTTTGCTTTTCTTTTTCAACATTCCTCTGGCTATTCGGGGTCTCTTCTGGTTCCATACAAATTTTAGGATTATTTGTTCCATTTCTTTGAAAAAAGTGGATGGTATTTTGATGGGGATTGCATTGAATGTGTAGATTGCTCTAGGTAGCATTGACATCTTCACAATGTTGATTCTCCCAATCCATGAGCATGGAACATTTTTCCATTTCTTTGTGTCTTCTTCAATTTCTTTCATGAGTATTTTATAGTTTTCTGAGTACAGATCCTTTGCCTCTTTGGTTAGATTTATTCCTAGGTATCTTATGGTTTTGGGTGCAATTGTAAATGGGATCGACTCCTTAATTTGTCTCTCTTCTGTCTTGTTGTTGGTGTATAGGAATGCCACTGATTTCTGTGCATTGATTTTATATCCTGTCACGTTACTGAATTCCTGTATGAGTTCTAGCAGTTTTGGGGTGGAGTCTTTTGGGTTTTCCACATACAGTATCATATCCTCTGCAAAGAGTGAGAGTTTGACTTCTTCTTTGCCGATTTGGATGCCTTTGATTTCTTTTTGTTGTCTGATTGCTGTGGCTAGGACTTCTAATACTATGTTGAATAGTAGTGGTGAGAGTGGACATCCCTGCCACGTTCCTGACCTTAGGGGAAAAGCTCTCAGCTTTTCCCCATTGAGAATGATATTCGCTGTAGGTTTTTCATAGGTGGCTTTTATGATATTGAGGTATGTACCCTCTATCCCTATACTCTGAAGAGTTTTGATCAAGAAAGAATGCTATACTTTGTCAATGCTTTTTCTGCATCTATTGAGAGGATCATATGATCCTTGTTCTTTCTTTTGTTAATGTATTGTATCACGTTGATTGATTTGCGGATGTTGAACCAACCTTGCAGCCCAGGGATAAATCCCACTTGGTCGTGGTGAATAATCCTTTTAATGTACTGTC
>NW_027404804.1:0-2217 GCF_003265705.2 Callorhinus ursinus | reverse complement strand
AGAAGACGAAAAAAATCACCTCAGCAAAAAGAACAAGAGGTAGTACCGTCAGCCAGGGACCTACTCAATACGGACATTAGTACGATGTCGGACCTAGAGTTCAGAATCATGACTTTAAAGATACTAGCTGGGCTTGAAAAAAGCGTGGAAGTTATTAGAGAAACCCTTTCTGGAGAAATAAAAGAACTAAAATCTAACCAAATCGAAATCAAAAAGGCTATTGATGAGGTGCAATCCAAAATGGGGGCACTAACTGCTAGGATAAATGAGGCAGAAGAGAGAATCAGCGATATAGAAGACCAAATGATGGAAAATAAAGAGGCTGAGAAAAAGAGAGAGAAACAACTACAGGATCACGAGGGCAGAATTCGAGAGATAAGTGATACGATAAGACGAAACAACATTAGAATAATTGGGATGCCAGAAGAAGAAGAGAGAGAGGGGGGGGCAGAAGGTATTGGAGCAACTAAGAGCAGAGAACTTCCCTAATGTGAGGAAGGAAACAGGCATCAAAATCCAGGAGGCACAGAGAACCCCTCTCAAAATCAATAAAAATAGGTCAACACCCCGACATCTAATAGTAAAACTTACGAGTCTCAGAGACAAAGAGAAAATCCTGAAAGCAGCTCGGGAGAAGAGATATGTAACCTACAATGGTAGAAACATTAGATTGGCAACAGACCTATCCACAGAGACCTGGCAGGCCAGAAAGGACTGGCAAGATATCTTCAGAGCACTAAATGAGAAAAATATGCAGCAAAGAATACTATATCCAGCTAGGCTATCATTGAAAATAAAAGGAGAGATAAAAAGCTTCCAGAACAAACAAAAACTAAAGGAATTTGCAAACACGAAACCAGCCCTCCAAGAAATATTGAGAGGGGTCCTCTAAGCAAAGAGAGAACCTAAAAGCAGCAAAGATCAGAAACGAACACAGACAACAGACAGTTAACTGTCACCTTACAGGTAATACAATGGCACTAAATTCATACCTTTCAATAGTTACCCTGAATGTAAATGGGCTAAATGTCCCAATCAAAAGACACAGGCTATCAGATTGGATTAAAAAACAAGACCCATCCATATGCTGTCTGCAAGAGACTCATTTTAGACCCAAAGACACCCCCAGATTGAAAGTGAGGGGGTGGAAAACCATTTACCATGCTAATGGACACCAAAAGAAAGCTGGGGTGGCAATCCTTATATCAGACAAACTAGATTTTAAAACAAAGACTTTAATAAGAGATGAGGAAGGACACTATATCCTACTTAAAGGGTCTATCCAACAAGAAGATCTAACAATTGTAAATATCTATGCCCCGAACATGGGAGCAGCCAATTATATAAGGCAATTAATAACAAAAGCAAAGAAACACATTGACAACAATACAATAATAGTGGGGGACTTTAACACCCCCCTGACTGAAATGGACAGATCATCTAAGCAAAAGATCAACAAGGAAATAAAGACTTTAAATGACACACTGGACCAAATGGACTTCACAGACATATTCAGAACATTCCATCCCAAAGCAACGGAATACACATTCTTCTCTAGTGCCCATGGAACATTCTCCAGAATTGATCACATTCTAGGTCACAAATCAGGTCTCAACCGGTACCAAAAGATTGGGATCATTCCCTGCATATTTTCAGACCACAATGCTTTGAAACTAGAACTCAACCACAAGAGGAAAGTCGGAAAGAACTCAAATACATGGAGGCTAAAGAGCATCCTACTAAAGAATGAATGGGTCAACCAGGAAATTAAAGAAGAATTAAAAAAATTCATGGAAACCAATGAAAATGAAAACACAACTGTTCAAAATCTTTGGGATACAGCAAAGGCAGTCCTGAGAGGAAAGTATATAGCAATACAAGCCTTTCTCAAGAAACAAGAAAGGTCTCAAATACACAACCTAACCCTACACCTAAAGGAGCTGGAGAAAGAACAGCAAATAAAGCCTAAACCCAGCAGGAGAAGAGAAATCATAAAGATCAGAGCAGAAATCAATGAACTAGAAACCAAAAGAACAGTAGAACAGATCAACGAAACTAGGAGCTGGTTCTTTGAAAGAATTAACAAGATTGATAAACCCCTGGCCAGACTGATCAAAAAGAAAAGAGAAATGACCCAAATCAACAAAATCATGAATGAAAGAGGAGAGATCACAACCAACACCAAAGAAATACAAACAATTATAAGAACATATTATG
>NW_027404803.1:0-2217 GCF_003265705.2 Callorhinus ursinus | reverse complement strand
GGGTGCGGCTGTGTTAGCCCAGGCAGCAGGGTCGATGACTCCCACTGGTGCATGCTCTTCCAGGTACTGCTGTACACCTTTCATTATTGTCCTCCTTTCCTCTGTATTAAACAGGGTGCGGAGTAACTGTTGGCAGTCTTCCCAGGTTGGCCGATGAGTCTGGAAGAGGCATTCTATGAGTTCTACCATAGCCTGTGGTTTCTCAGACTAGGATGGGGGGTTATGTTTCCAGTTGAGGAGGTTGTTTGTGGAGAAGGGCTGATAATACATCATGGAATGGCTGGGTTCGCCGTCCATTTTTCATCACGCCTTTCGGGTCCCTGCGTCTCTCCTACCGTCATTTGGAGGGTGCTTGCGACTGGCCTGGGGCATAGCCTGGCTGCTGGTCCTGGAGAAATTGGATCTTTTGGGCCTGGGGGCGCCAGTGGATCCTCTGGGCCTGAGGAGGTGGTGAAACCAATGGCGGCGGTGTGTCTGGATCTGAAGGGCCATGTGTAGGCAGTATTGGGGGTACGTATGATGGGGGCAGGGTCGGTTCATCCTTGGGATCTCCGACTAGATTTGTGGAGATTGGGGCTTTTCCTGATTTTCTTAAGTCACTTGGAGCAGGTGATTAAGACCCTCGCCTGTCCCTGCCTATTGCAAGGAAATCGCATCCAGGGGCGAAGGGTCTGAGCAGTTCCTAGCCAGGAGTCAATGTACGGAAACTGGTCAGGGTGTCCTGGTTCTCCTGTTATGACTCGCCATACTCAAAGAATCATTGGGACATCCAATGTCCCTTCTGAAGGACACCCGACATCTATGGTGGGCCATTCCAATTCACATAGGGTCCTTAACTTGCCGGGGTTCATCCTGACTCCATAGTCTCTTGAAAACCACTTCTTGAATTTTGAATCATGGACTCTAGAACCATAGGTTTACTCTGCCCTGACCCCATGGTGTTGTCCCAGTGTGCGGGGGCGCAGAGACAGACAAAGGAGGAGGGTGCTCCCTGAGATGAGGAGACCAATCAGATGCCTGTCTGGCCGTGTCCCAAAGGAGCTTGAGTGAGGCTTAGCCATAGCTCTCTCAGTGTTGTGACATACGATCGGAAACTATTCTGATGCCGCCATAACTATATGCCATTCACCACGGAATTTCAGACAGGCCCACTCAGACTCCGTAGATTTCTGGTGACCTTAAGGGTGCCCGCCCATGGAGTCACAGAATCAGTCCAATTGAGCAAGCCAGGTCGGACTGCATATTCACTCCCACATTCACACTCCAGAATTTATTACATTTCCTCCCTGAGAATCCCTACCTGTGAGACCTCCAAGAGGTCTCTGGGAGGGGATCAGGCTCCCCTTCCACCCCAATGGGGGTGGGCCTGTCTGGATCCTGGGACCCATGGCCTTACCGGAATCTGATATCGGGATCAGGTCCTCGCCTGCCAAGTCTCCTCGATTCCAGTGGGAACAGCAGTGGGGCCGGCCCATGGCGACAGGGGCGGGAGACTGCCGAATATTAGGTCATGTCTTCTTCGTTCCAGTCCCTCGTTCTGTCACCGCCCCACCATTGCCCGAAACCAGTGGCAATAGTGGGACAGTATGGTTGGGTTTCCTGGTCAGGGAACCAAATGTTACGGAACCTGGACCGGATCGCCCAAAGCAAGAACCTAGCGGCACCCCAGATCTTGGAGGATAGAAGGTTCATTTAATGCCAGCAGTCTCAGAGTAGTGTGATCTCCAATGCTCTCAACCCTGAGCAAAAGGGGGCAATTAATACACTTCTACTTCTGCATACTTGGCCCTTTTGGCGCATTCACAAAGCGGTGCAGGGAGAAGAACCTGAAAGAGCCCCGGGGCAAGGACTGGGACTCTGCCTGCCTTGGTCCGCCATCTTATGTCACAGATTTTCCTTGTCACTACCACCGGGTCTGAGTTGAGGGCATGGTTCAGGGTAAGTGTCAGGGTCAGGGTTTGCCTCCAGGGGGCACGGAAATTGGCCATTTGCTGGAATGAACATGCAGAGATCTCCTGCTCTGGGAAATTTCCACAGTTCCAAATAGTGTGGTTTCCTACTGCGTGGCAGGTTGAATCCTCTGGTATTGCTCAGGTATTCCAAATCCCTGGGGCTTGGAGCCCAGCCTCTGAGGCCATAGACCTCAGAAGCCACCTTATGTTTAGGGTTAGGGCCAAGAGGAATGGGAGGCTAGATCTGCTGGCACTGGGGTGAGCT
>NW_027404802.1:0-2217 GCF_003265705.2 Callorhinus ursinus | reverse complement strand
AGAAGACGAAAAAAATCACCTCAGCAAAAAGAACAAGAGGTAGTACCGTCAGCCAGGGACCTACTCAATACGGACATTAGTACGATGTCGGACCTAGAGTTCAGAATCATGACTTTAAAGATACTAGCTGGGCTTGAAAAAAGCGTGGAAGTTATTAGAGAAACCCTTTCTGGAGAAATAAAAGAACTAAAATCTAACCAAATCGAAATCAAAAAGGCTATTGATGAGGTGCAATCCAAAATGGGGGCACTAACTGCTAGGATAAATGAGGCAGAAGAGAGAATCAGCGATATAGAAGACCAAATGATGGAAAATAAAGAGGCTGAGAAAAAGAGAGAGAAACAACTACAGGATCACGAGGGCAGAATTCGAGAGATAAGTGATACGATAAGACGAAACAACATTAGAATAATTGGGATGCCAGAAGAAGAAGAGAGAGAGGGGGGGGCAGAAGGTATTGGAGCAACTAAGAGCAGAGAACTTCCCTAATGTGAGGAAGGAAACAGGCATCAAAATCCAGGAGGCACAGAGAACCCCTCTCAAAATCAATAAAAATAGGTCAACACCCCGACATCTAATAGTAAAACTTACGAGTCTCAGAGACAAAGAGAAAATCCTGAAAGCAGCTCGGGAGAAGAGATATGTAACCTACAATGGTAGAAACATTAGATTGGCAACAGACCTATCCACAGAGACCTGGCAGGCCAGAAAGGACTGGCAAGATATCTTCAGAGCACTAAATGAGAAAAATATGCAGCAAAGAATACTATATCCAGCTAGGCTATCATTGAAAATAAAAGGAGAGATAAAAAGCTTCCAGAACAAACAAAAACTAAAGGAATTTGCAAACACGAAACCAGCCCTCCAAGAAATATTGAGAGGGGTCCTCTAAGCAAAGAGAGAACCTAAAAGCAGCAAAGATCAGAAACGAACACAGACAACAGACAGTTAACTGTCACCTTACAGGTAATACAATGGCACTAAATTCATACCTTTCAATAGTTACCCTGAATGTAAATGGGCTAAATGTCCCAATCAAAAGACACAGGCTATCAGATTGGATTAAAAAACAAGACCCATCCATATGCTGTCTGCAAGAGACTCATTTTAGACCCAAAGACACCCCCAGATTGAAAGTGAGGGGGTGGAAAACCATTTACCATGCTAATGGACACCAAAAGAAAGCTGGGGTGGCAATCCTTATATCAGACAAACTAGATTTTAAAACAAAGACTTTAATAAGAGATGAGGAAGGACACTATATCCTACTTAAAGGGTCTATCCAACAAGAAGATCTAACAATTGTAAATATCTATGCCCCGAACATGGGAGCAGCCAATTATATAAGGCAATTAATAACAAAAGCAAAGAAACACATTGACAACAATACAATAATAGTGGGGGACTTTAACACCCCCCTGACTGAAATGGACAGATCATCTAAGCAAAAGATCAACAAGGAAATAAAGACTTTAAATGACACACTGGACCAAATGGACTTCACAGACATATTCAGAACATTCCATCCCAAAGCAACGGAATACACATTCTTCTCTAGTGCCCATGGAACATTCTCCAGAATTGATCACATTCTAGGTCACAAATCAGGTCTCAACCGGTACCAAAAGATTGGGATCATTCCCTGCATATTTTCAGACCACAATGCTTTGAAACTAGAACTCAACCACAAGAGGAAAGTCGGAAAGAACTCAAATACATGGAGGCTAAAGAGCATCCTACTAAAGAATGAATGGGTCAACCAGGAAATTAAAGAAGAATTAAAAAAATTCATGGAAACCAATGAAAATGAAAACACAACTGTTCAAAATCTTTGGGATACAGCAAAGGCAGTCCTGAGAGGAAAGTATATAGCAATACAAGCCTTTCTCAAGAAACAAGAAAGGTCTCAAATACACAACCTAACCCTACACCTAAAGGAGCTGGAGAAAGAACAGCAAATAAAGCCTAAACCCAGCAGGAGAAGAGAAATCATAAAGATCAGAGCAGAAATCAATGAACTAGAAACCAAAAGAACAGTAGAACAGATCAACGAAACTAGGAGCTGGTTCTTTGAAAGAATTAACAAGATTGATAAACCCCTGGCCAGACTGATCAAAAAGAAAAGAGAAATGACCCAAATCAACAAAATCATGAATGAAAGAGGAGAGATCACAACCAACACCAAAGAAATACAAACAATTATAAGAACATATTATG
>NW_027404801.1:0-2217 GCF_003265705.2 Callorhinus ursinus | reverse complement strand
CTTATAACCTAATAGCCTCTCATAGGCCCCACCTCCAAGTGCCATCACACTGGGGATTAGATTTCAACATAATGAATCTGGGGGGGGGATACAAACATTCAGTCCACAACAAGATCATATCATATATAACCTTTTAAAATTGCCTCTTTTCACTCAGTATAATTCCCTTCAGATCCATCCAAGTTGTTGTATGTAGCAATAGTCTATTCCTTTTTTTTTTTTTTTAAGTAATCTCTATGCACCCAACATGGGGCTCGAACTCACAATCCCGAGATCAAGAGTTTCATGCTCTATCAACGGAGCCAGCCAGGTACCCCTTTTGCTCATTCTTTAAAAAACGGTTGAGGCTTTTTAAATAACAGTTTTATTGACATAAAACTCACAAATTATACAATTCACCATCAAAGTGTACAATTCAGTGGTTTCTAGTATATTCAGAGTTGTTTTTGCCTTCATAGGTTTGTATATTCTAGACGTTTCATATAAATGGAATTATACAATATGTGGACTTTTGTCATTGGCTTGATAAACTCAGTACGTTTTCAAGGCTCATCCATATTATAGCATGTATCAGCACTCTGTTTCCTTTTATTATTAAATAATATTCCATTGTACGGATATACCACATTTTATTTATCCAATCATCAATTGATGGACATTTGGGTTGTTTCCAACTATCGTGAATAATGCTACTATGAACACTCAAGTTTAAGTTTTTGTGTAAACATACATTTTCAGTTCTCTTGGGTATATAGCTAGGAGCGGCACTGCTGGGGCATATGGTGATTCTATGTTTAATGTTTTAAGGAACTGCTAGCCTGTTTTCCAAAGCAGCTATACTATTTTATATTCCTACCAGCAATGTATAAAGGGTTTCAATTTCTTCATCGTTGCCAACACTTTTCAGTATCTGTATTTTCAATTATAGACAACTGGTGAGCGTGAAATAATATCTCACTGTGGATGTGATTTGCATTTCCCTAAGGGCTAGTGATACTGAGCATCTTTTCATGTGCTTATTAGTTCTTTATCTTCTGAGAAATGTCCACACAGATCATTGGCCATTTTTTAATTGCATTATCTGTCTTTTTATTATTGAATTGTAATTAGTTTTTGTATATTCTAGATACAAGTCCCTTTACCGTACACATGATTTGCAAATATTATCTCCCATTCTGAGGGTTGTCTTTTCACTTTCTTGATGGTGTCCTTTGAAGCACAAGTGTTTAACCTTGATTATATCCAATATACCTATTTTTTCATTTGTTATTCATGATTTTGCTACCTTATCTAAGAAACCGTAGCCTAATGAAAGATCACAAAGGTTTACATATATGTTTTCTTCTAAAAATTTTATGGTTTTAGGGGTGCCTGGGTGGCTCAGTCCATGGAGCGGCCAACTCTTGATTTCGGCTCAGGTCCAGGTGTCACTCTTGATCTCAGGGTCCGGGGATCTGCACCCAGCAGGGAATCTCCTTAAGGACTCCCCCCCTCCCTCTCCCTCTGCTCCTTGCTCACCTCTCTCTCTCTCTCAAATAAATAAATAAATCTTAAAAAAAAGTTTTATGGTTTCAGATCTTACATTTAGGTGTGTGATCCATTTTGAGTTAATTTTTGTAAATGGCGTGAGGTAAGGGTCTAACTTCACTCTTTGGTACGGGGCTATCCAGTTGTCCCTGCACCATTTGTTGAAAAGCCTATTCTTTCCTCACTGAATGCTCCGGGCATCCTTGTTGAAAGTTGAACAGAGGCATATGGGAGTTTCCTTCAGGACTCTCAATTCTATTTTATTCAGCTATGTCTAATATTATGCTAATACCACCGTGTTTTGACTATAGTTACTGTTGAGTTTTGAGAGGGCTTTTTGTCAATACGTGGTTTGCAAATATTTTCTCTGTAGCCTGTCTCTTTACCATCTTCACTGGGTGTTTTGCAGAACAGAAGCTTTTAATTTTGGTCAGGCCGAAATTATCTTTTTTTTTTTTATGCTTTATGCTTTTGATGTCAAGCCTCTTCCTGTGTTTATAAATAAAGTTTCATTATAACACACCCATGCTCATTTGTTTACATGTCTGTGGCTGCTTTAACATATGACAGCAGAGTTGAATAGTTGTTAACAGAGACATAGGGCCTACAAAGCCTAAAATACTACCTGGCTCCTTACAGAAAACTTTGTGGACTCCTTGCTCTAATCTGCTAAGCCTTTCTACCCTAGCA
>NW_027404800.1:0-2217 GCF_003265705.2 Callorhinus ursinus | reverse complement strand
AACTCACATTGCAGGAAGTCTAGGGTATACTTACTCTTCATCACTTTTCAGGATTAGATTTTTCTAGAGGAAGTGCTAAGCATGGGTCTCTCCATTCTTTTCTTTGTGCAACTGGTCTCTGTTTTCAGGAGTAGATTCTTGGTGCTCATCACCACTCCTAGACCTGAGGACTGACCCCTCTCACCTCCCACAATGGACGTGACCATGTGGGTTGGGGGTGCTCACTGATGAAGCCCCAGTGCTCAGTACACAGCAGGGATCCCAGATCCTCTGCTGAATGAGGGAGGAAGGGTGAAAGGAGGGATGGAGTGAGAGGGAAGGAGGGAGGGAAACCACAGAAGTTGGATCCACCCATCAGGAGCCCTTATTTGGGGTGAGGTCCGAAGGCACCACAGCCCGGGCCCTGGATGGTGGCTCAGGTCCTCCCAGTGCTGAACTTCCTTCTCCTTGGCCCTCTGTCATCTTGGATCCTCTCCACCTCCTCCTCCTCCTCCAATTCTGAATGTTCCCAGGAACAGGGTGGCAGGAGGGGTCTCAGGAGGGGCTTCCCAGATCCTGTGCCCCGAATAAAAATGTGACAGTGCCTACAGGACACTATGTATCCTCTATCATGAGGACTGGGCCTGTGGATCCCGTCCATCTCCTTGTGCATTAGTGTTGTTGTATTCCCTGCTCTCTCCACCACGGCTGTGATGAACACTCCTGAAAACACATCTGTGAAAAACGGAGCCAGAGATGCCGGGGGTGGGTCCAAGGCTGAACATAGTCGGTGAGGGGTGCACCTGCGGCCTGGTGTGGGTGCTGCTCCCGGTTCCCCCAGACAGGGGTGCCTGTCACCTTTCGTTCCAGGGTACCTGCTGGGGATCTCCACTTCTTCACGTTCTCCCCAGGGCTCTTGGTCCCCAGACCAGACACCTGCCAGTCTGAGGGTGACCAGCACTACCTCCATAGGGTTTCCTATACCAGAATCCCTCCCCGGGAACTCCCGCATCTCTGACTCCCCACGTGCCTGTCTTCCCCCCTTGGACTTGCATGCATTTGGTGTCCCTGTGGAACCCAGGGACTTGGTGTATTATTTGGACCAGAGGCATGGGAAACCTTTCTCTGGCCTTGGGGTGTGAGCAATGGCTTGCCCTTTTTGGTGTGTCTTCCAGCTTTCTGCATTTCCCTGGTTTCTGTGTGGGTCACAGGAGGAACCAGCCCTGTCCTGTCTGGGGTCAGGCTGTGGTGTCCCAGCAGGACCAGGGGTCTCGGCCCCGAGATGGTGCCCATAATTCCTCAAGTGGCCTCTATGATTACATCTGATGTGTAATCCATCGGGGATTTCAATATCAAATAAGGGAAATTGAATGACAAACAAACACAGAAGAAAATGAGTCCCCTTTGAAAAGAGGAGGGCAGACAAAAACGCCTCTATTGCGTGATTCCACTTACAGAACCATTAGGAATAGGTAAAGGAACAGAGAGAGAAAGTAGCTTAAGGGTTGCTGGGGTCTGGGCTGGAGGAGAAATGGGCAGGGAGGGCTTCTGGTTCGGGGAATCCTTTGGGGAATGAGATATTCTGCAGCAATGTTCTGGGGTGTGGTGGCACAGCATTGGGCCTGTACTTAATGCTCATGATGTGTACAATTGAAAACAAGTAATTTTATTTAAAACAAATAATAAACAGTACATAGGATATGGAAGGATAAAATAACAGTTATATGTACCAGAGAGAAAGAACACAGGGGGAGGGTTGAAACAATCGGGCGGGGTCTCGGGTTCCCGCGATGGAACTAAGGGTGATTGTACGAGGAGCTCTCCCTGCAGGGCTGTGGGCTCTGGATGTGGCTGTGGGAGCCCTGCAGGAGCAGGAGAAGGGGCACGGCTCAGGATAGGGGCAGGGACAGGGGCAAGGACAGAGGTAAGAGCAGGGGCAGGGGCAGGGGCGAGGGGAGGGACCAGGGCCAGGGGAAAGGGAGGGGCCCGTGGCAGGGGCAGGGGAAGGGGCAGCGGCTCTGGCAGGAGTACGGACAGGGGCAGGAGCAAGGGTAGGATCTGGGTCAGGGACAGTGGCTCTGGCAAGAGCAGGAGCAGGAGCAGGAACAGGGGCAGGGGCAGGTGCAGGGGCAGAAGCAGGGCAGAGGCAGGGGTAAGGGAAAGGGCAGGAGCAGGGTCAGGATCTGGGTCAGAGGCAGGAGCAGGGGCTGGGGTGGGGGAAGGGGGAGTGGCAGGAAC
>NW_027404799.1:0-2218 GCF_003265705.2 Callorhinus ursinus | reverse complement strand
CCGAGGGTTCATGATGACTGTGTAGTGCAAGGGGTGACAGATGGCCATGAAGCGGTCATAGGCCATCACAGTCAGGAGAAGGTCGTCCCAGGCTCCAAAGATTAAGAAAAAGTACATCTGTGTGAGGCAGCCAGCATAGGTGATGACTTGGCTCTGAGTCTGGACGTTCCACAGCATCTTGGGGATGGTGGTGGAGGTGAAGCAGATGTCTGCAAAGGACAGGGTGGCGAGGAAGAAGTACATCGGGGTGTGGAGATGGGAGTCTGAGCTGACGGCCAGGATGATGAGCAGGTTCCCCAGCACAGTGATTAGGTACATGCAGAGGAAAAGCCTAAATATGATGGGCTGTAATTCTGGTTCCTCTGATAATCCCAGAAGAAGAAACTCTGAAATTCCTGTGTCGTTGTCTGCTTCCATGTGGTGGTGCTGCCTACAAGGAAAGAAAAAAAAAAGCATAAAAGTGTTGAATTTTATGGGCTTCATTTATTTATTTAATACTTTTTTTTTCTTTTTTCAAAGTTTTTCTTTAAATGTCAGTTATTGGGGGGCCTGGGTTGTTCAGTCGTCAAGCGTCTGCCTTTGACTCAGGTCATGAGCCCAGGGTCCTTGGTTCGAGCCCCGCATCGGGCTCCCTGCTTGGTGGGAAGCCTGCTTCTCCCTCTCCCATTCCCCCTGCTTGTGCTCCCTCTCTCGCTGTGTCTCTCTCTGTCAGATAAATAAATACAATCTTTAAAAAAACAAAAAGGAGGTTCATAAAACGCAGGAAAGAAATGGACATCAGTGGTAAAGGAGTTCTAATAAACTCAGGGGATTCCTGAGAGACTGTGATGAGCAGAAAGCTTTCCCGGTTCTGACAGCCTTCCAGCCCCTGCCACATGCCCTTGCTGCCCAGAATAATTAACAAAGCAGAAAAAGAACAATGTATCCAAACAAGAAAAGAGTGGGCTTTTTATGATGTCAGACATTTTACTGATTGAAAATCCCTCTAGAAAAATGTGCAAAGGGAATAAACCTGCAATTTACAACAGAAAATACACACTGTAGTACACAATGTAGGACAATAGACGGGGATTTTTAAAGATGAAATAAAAAAAGACTTTTCCAAATGATTTTAAGTGCCAAATTTTTGAATCAGAAAACCAGGTTTTGAACATCACATCTACCACATATACAATGTTGGAACTTGGGAGAGACAATCAATCCATTCCAAATGGGAATATCCTCACTCAGAGAGTGGGGACAGCAGTACCCATCCTCCTAGGGTGGATACAGCATTGGTCACTACATGTAGGAAGCTTATAGCACTGTTCTTTCCTGTGAGTAAATGAGTTATTTTCACCATTGAACAGATTTGGGAGCGTTTTCTCTGCGTTTCACAAATGCCTCCATCGTTTACACGCTTTTTGGTCATGAAGTATTACAAAGTAAAGCTAGTTAGCATACCCCTTGTTGCATATGAAACACACTTTTCCATGTGAATACTCAGTGTGAGAGAAGCTTCTGAGAAATGTGTATCTCAGCAACTGCTGTTGCAAGGGAATAGTTACCTGCATGGGTCTGGGTCTTTCAATAAATACAGAATATGTTCAAAACCCACCACACCCTACACAGTTCACCACCCATGCTCCAAGCCAAACACTCTGATTTCCTGCTCCCCTTAGCTGCAAAACTCCTCGGATATGTTCTAATTTCACTGGAACCACTTTAGGTCCCCCATTCCTTCCCCTGTCTCATCCAACTGGACTTCCATTCCCACCATGTATCATCAACGATGCCTGTATTGCTGGGTCCTATGGACACTTCTCTTTAACACACTACATAAATTAATTATAAATGAGTGTACCTAGTTTCAGGTGAGCTCAGGTCAAAGTTCTCAGCTTCCATTCTCTCTGCTCCTTTCCTGAAATACCTGCTGAGCTCTCAGCCTCACCTGGTTGGGGTCTCTAAGATGAAAGTCTCCATGTGGAGGTCTGAATTCCTCCCCGGATGGTTGATGCTTGAGACCGCAGCTCTGTTCCCAGACAGGACAGCAGGAAGCAGAGAGGCATGGGTCCCCCAGCCAGACTTAGGAACCCAGAAATAACAACCATGTTGTGGCCAGTCCAAGGTTTCACATGCTGAAGCTCTGCAGCAGAGGAGATATTTACAGCTCTGTGTCTGCTCATTAGGCACTGTTTCCATTGTTACTCCCACCTCAGAGCACTCCATTCCCAGTGGG
>NW_027404798.1:1368-2218 GCF_003265705.2 Callorhinus ursinus | reverse complement strand
GTCTGAAAATATGCAGGGAATGATCCCAATCCTTTGGTACCGGTTGACACCTGATTTGTGACCTAGGATGTGATCAATTATGGAGAATGTTCCATGGGCACTAGAGAAGAATGTGTATTCCGTTGCTTTGCGATGGAATGTTCTGAATATGTCTGTGAAGTCCATTTGGTCCAGTGTGTCATTTAAAGTCTTTATTTCCTTGTTGATCTTTTGCTTAGATGATCTGTCCATTTCAGTCAGGGGGGTGTTAAAGTCCCCCACTATTATTGTATTGTTGTCAATGTGTTTCTTTGCTTTTGTTATTAATTGCCTTATATAATTGCCTGCTCCCATGTTCAGGGAATAGATATTTACAATTGTTAGATCTTCTTGTTGGATAGACCCTTTAAGTAGGATATACTGTCCTTCCTCATCTCTTATTACAGTCTTTGTTTTAAAACCTAAATTGTCTGATATAAGGATTGCCACCCCAGCTTTCTTTTGGTGTCCATTAGCATGGTAAATGGTATTCCAACCCCTCACTTTCTTTCTTTTTTTTTTTAAATTTTTTATTGTTATGTTAATCACCATATATTACATCATTAGTTTTTGATGCAGTGTTCCATGATTCATTGTTTGTTCATAACACCCAGTGCACCATGCAAAACGTGCCCTCCTCAATACCCATCACCAGGCTAACCCATCCCCCCACCCCCCTACCCTCTAGAACCCTCAGTTTGTTTTTCAGAGTCCATCATCTCTCATGGTTCGTCTCCCCCTCTGACATACTCCCCTTTTCTTCCTCTCCTGTTATCTTCTTCTTTTTCTTTTTTCTTAAAATATGTTGCGTTATTTGTTTCAGAGGTACAGA
>NW_027404798.1:0-1268 GCF_003265705.2 Callorhinus ursinus | reverse complement strand
CCCATCCCTCCCACCCCCAACCACTCCAGTAACACTCAGTTTGTTTCCTGAGATTAAGAATTCCTCATATCAGTGAGGTCATTCCACCCCCTCACTTTCAATCTGCGGGTGTCTTTGGGTCTAAAATGAGTCTCTTGCAGACAGCATATGGATGGGTCTTGTTTTTTAATCCAATCTGATAGCCTGTGTCTTTTGATTGCGTCATTGAGCCCATTTACATTCAGGGTAACTATTGAAAGGTATGAATTTAGTGTCATTGTATTGCTTGTAAGGTGACTATTACTGTATGTTGTCTGTGTTCCTTTCTGATCTTTGCTGCTTTTAGGCTCTCTCTTTGCTTAGAGGACCCCTTTCAATATTTCTTGGAGGGCTGGTTTCGTGTTTGCAAATTCCTTTAGTTTTTGTTTGTTCTGGAAGCTTTTTATCTCTCCTTCTATTTTCAATGATAGCCTAGCTGGATATAGTATTCTTGGCTGCATATTTTTCTCGTTTAGTGCTCTGAAGATATCTTGCCAGTCCTTTCTCGCCTGCCAGGTCTCTGTGGATAGGTCTGTTGCCAATCTAATACTTTTACCATTGTAAGTTACATATCTCTTCTCCCGAGCTGCTTTCAGCATTTTCTCTTTGTCTCTGAGACTCGTAAGTTTTACTATTAGATGTCGGGGTGTTGACCTATTTTTATTGATTTTGAGAGGGGATCTCTGTGCCTCCTGGATTTTGATGCCTGTTTCCTTCCTCACATTAGGGAAGTTCTCTGCTATTATTTGCTCCAATATACCTTCTGCCCCTCTCTCTCTTTCTTCTTCTTCTGGGATCCCAATTATTCTAATGTTGTTTTGTCTTATCGTATCACTTATCTCTCGAATTCTGCCTTCGTGATCCTGAAGTTGTTCCTCCCTCTTTTTCTCAGCCTCTTTACTTTCCATCATTTGGTCTTCTATATCACTGATTCTCTCTTCTGCCTCATTTATCCTAGCAGTTAGTGCCCCCATTTTTGATTGCACCTCATCAATAGCCTTTTTGACTTCGACTTGGTTAGATTTTAGTTCTTTTCTTTCTCCAGAAATGGTTTCTCTAATAACTTCCACGCTTTTTTCAAGCCCAGGTAGTATCTTTAAAGTCATGATTCTGAACTCTAGGTCCGACATCGTACTAACGTCCGTATTGAGTAGGTCCCTGGCTGACGGTACTACCTCTTGTTCTTTTTGCTGAGGTGATTTTTTTCGTCTTGTCATTTTGTCCAGAGGAGAATAGATGAATGAGAGAAC
>NW_027404797.1:0-2219 GCF_003265705.2 Callorhinus ursinus | reverse complement strand
CCTAAATCTCTAGTGTATGGCTTTTTTCTAGTCTCCTGCCTGATCACGTTCTCTCCCATTTTTTTTTAATCTTCTTCTTTCTTCTTTCAAACAAGTTCTTATCAATTCCTTTTATAAAATCTTTTATAATTTTCATCTTTACAGTCATCTTACATCCCTTCATTGTATCAACCCTTATTTTGTACATATATAAGTCTTTCTTTCTTTACAATTTTAGGAGGCACTATCTTCTAACAGACCAAAATACACCCAAAATCTAGTGTGTGACACTGATCTATGCACCAGCCTGATCATATTTGATCATATTTTGTTTTTTTTGTTTTATTATGTTTTTGTTCATTTTTATTTTTTTCTTTCTCTTTTTTTTTCTCTTTCTTTCCCTTTCTTTTCCCCTGCTTTCAGGTCTTTTCTGATTTGTTTAGTGTATATTTTCTGGGGACGTTGTTAACCTGTTTGCATTTTGTTCTCTCATTCATCTACTCTCCTCTGGACAAAATGACAAGATGAAAGAAATCACCTCAGGAAAAAGAAGAGGTAGTACCATCTGCCAGGGACCTACTCAATAAGGACATTAGTACGATGTTGGACCTAGTGTTCAGAATCATGATTTTAAAGATACGAGCTGGGCTTGAAAAAAGCATGGAAGTTATTAGAGACACTCTTCCTGGAGAAATAAAAGAACTAAAATCTAACCAAATCAAAATCAAAAAGCCTATTAATGAGGTGCAATCAAAAATGGGGCACTAACTGCTAGGATAAATGAGGCAGAAGAGAGAATCAGCGATATAGAAGACCAAATGCTGGAAAACAAAGAAGCTGAGAAAAAGAGAGATAAACAACTACTGGATCATGAGGGCAGAATTTGAGAGATAAGCAATACCCTAAGATGAAACAACATTAGAATAATTGGGATCCCAGAAAAAGAAGAAAGAGAGAGAGGGGCAGAAGGTATATTGGAGCAAATTATAGCAGAGAACTTCCCTAATGAGGGGAAGGAAACTGGCATCAAAATCCAGGAGTCACAGAGAACCCCCTCTCAAAATCAATAAAAATAAGTCAACACCCCGACATCTAATAGGAACACTTACAAGTCTTAGAGACAAAGAGAATGTCTTGAAAGCAGCTCGGGAGAAGACATATGTAACCTACAATGGTAGAAACATTAGATTGGCAACAGACCTATCCACAGAGACCTGCCAGGCCAGAAAGGACAGGTATGATATCTTCAGAGCACTAAACAAAAAAAATATGCAGCCAATTATACTATATCCAGCTAGGCTCCCATTGAAAATAGGAGAGATAAAAAGCTTCCAAGACAAACAAAAACTACAGGAATTTGCAAACACGAAACCAGCCCTACAAGAAATATTGAAAGGGGTCCTCTAAACAAACAAAATTCCTAAAAGCAGCATAGACTAGAATGGAACAGAGACAATATACAGTAACAGTCACTTTATAGGCAATACAATGACACTAAATTCATATCTTTCAATAGTTACCCTGAATGTAAATGGGCTAAATGCCCCAATCTAAAGACACAGGCTATCAGATTGGATTAAAAAGAAGACCCATTGATATGCTGTCTGCAAGAGACTCATTTTAGATCCAAAGGCACCCCCATATTGAAAGTGAAAGGGTGGAAAAACATTTACCATGCTAATGGACACCAAAAGAAAGCTGGGGTGGCAATCCTTATAACAGACAAATTAGATTTTAAACCAAACACTATAAGAAGAGATGAGGAAAGATACTATATCCTACTTAAAGGGTCTATCCACCAAGAAGATCTAACAATTGTAAATATCTGTGCCCCTAACATGGGAGCAGCCAATTATATAAGGCAATTAATAACAAAAGCAAGAAACACATTGACAAAAATACAAAAACAGTGGGGGACTTTAACACTCCCCCTAACTGAAATGGACAGATCATCTAAGCAAAAGATCAACAAGGAATAAAGACTTAAATGACACACTGGACCAAATGGACTTCACAGACATATTCAGAACATTCCATCCCAAAGCAACGGAATACACATTCTTCTCTAGTGCCCATGGACATTCTCCAGAATAGATCACATCCTAGGTCACAAAAGAGGTCTCAACCACTACCAAAAGTTGGGATTATTCCTTGCAAATTTTCAGACCCCAGTGCTTTGAAACTAGAACTCAGTGACAAGAGGAAAGTTGGAAAGAACTCAAATACATGGAGGCTAAAGA
>NW_027404796.1:0-2220 GCF_003265705.2 Callorhinus ursinus | reverse complement strand
GACGAAATCTAGGTCTCCTACTCCTCCGCCATCTTGCTCCGCCCCCCAATAATTGCTTTTCTTTACTGTCTTATGACAAACTCTTAAAATGCGTTATACTTGACTTTTCTTAGCCTTTTTAATGGGACGTTACCGTATGCAGCCTTCGCGGACTTGGGCAAACTTGTGCTGACGGCAAGCAAACTCTGCTTCTGAAAAGCATCCCTCTTGATGTGGAGACCACCACCCTCCAGTGCGTGCGGCACTTCACTACGTTCACGTCCCCTAACAATCAGTGCGTTCCGCTGCTACTGTGTACAAGGTAGCCACGACCCTCTGTGTGAAAGTGTCTCCAGGTCACCTGCCCAGACACCCTCTGGCTTATGTGCTTAAGTCGCTGCAGGCATGCATATGTCCAGCTTTATAGGGACTGCCACACTTCCGAAAAGGTTGTCCAATAAACACCCCAGCAGTAGCGTGGAGGTTCTGGCTGTCGCACTCGCTAACCATTGGCATGGCTGGAATTCCTGTTTGACGTTTGACAAACCAGAGGGTGTGAAATGGCATCTCAATGTCATTTCACTTTACATTTCTTTAATTACAAATAAGGGTGAGCAGCTTTTCCTATATTAATTGGTCATTTCTATTTCTTATTCTTTTAGTAAAATGCCTAATTATGCCTTCATTTCCTTTTTCCTTTCGGTTGCTTTTGTTTGTCTTAATGATTCACAGAAGTGCCTTGCACATTCTGCACACTAACCTTTGCTATTGCTTTGGAAAACCTCTCTGCCCTCCGGCCACGCCTTTGTCACTAAATGTTGGTGCATCTTAGAACTCAGTAGTTCATTCTTTTCTTTCCTTTATTGATCTCATTCAGTCTCATGGATCTGATACCATCTCATATGCTCATGGTTCCCATTCCTATGACACTAGCATGAATCTCTTCTCCAAACTCCAGGCCCATCTGTCCAACGGACTGTTGTATGATTCCTTCAGGGAGGCCAACAGGCAACTCAAATCTAACACGTACAAATTGCATCCAGTCCACATGTACAAACAGTCCACAACAAACCTGTTCCACTCACAGTCTTTCCCATTTCAATTAATGATAATCGACGTTCCCAAGTGCTCAGACTTTGATGCCATTCTTGCTCAACTTTCAGAGACATGTGGTCGATCTGCAGCTCTACTGGAAAATACATCCAGAATGATGATCTCTCTCCTTAGACCCTCTGCCGGGCTCCCTGCTGTGGCATTCAGTGGCACTCACATCCTCACAGGCCCAATACTCAATTGTCAGCATCCATATCTTTTTTTCCTGAGAATTTTCCCAGGGCAGGACATGAGAATTAACATTCTCTGGCCCCCTCTCCCCAGCAGCCTTCAACTAGTAGCTAACAGCACTTGCTGAAAAATACCCCAGTCGGGTGTCTGGGTGGCTCAGTTGGTTGAGCGACTGCCTTCGGCTCAGGTCATGATCGTGGAGTCCCGGGATCGAGTCCCGCATTGGGCTCCCTGCTCAGCGGGGAGTCTGCTTCTCCCTCTGACCCTCTTCCCTCTCGTGCTATCTCTCATTCTCTCTCTCAAATAAATAAATAAAATCTTCAAAAAAATACCCCATCACTCCGCCACTTGCTGGGATAATGGAGGCTCAGGGCTCCCAATGAGGACCCACAGTGGTACCTGGCTTCATAGTACCATGCATTGGCTGCCCCCCTTCCCTGGCCCACTTCCTTGTTCCCCTAGTATTCCAGGGATCACCTCCCAAATAAATGACTTGCATTGAACTCCTGTCTTGGGGTCTGTCTCAGGGATAATCCAACTAAGCCCTAACTTGCCTAGCTGCTTCTGCCTGTGCCCTGCACTATATTCTCAGCCAGAGGTTTGGTCTGAAAAGCCA
Source organism: Callorhinus ursinus (assembly GCF_003265705.2). NCBI lineage: Eukaryota > Metazoa > Chordata > Mammalia > Carnivora > Otariidae > Callorhinus > Callorhinus ursinus. The sequence goes on along the minus strand of NW_027404796.1, from coordinate 341 downwards.
GATTATGTCACTCCTCTTCATACCTCACTCAAAATAAAGGGCAGAGTCTCATGGCAGGTGGCTCAGTGCCCCAGGCCTTGCACCTCTGCTGCACCTGTCTTCCTTAGCTCACTCCTACCCCAACATATCATGGGATGATCACTAAAGCCAGGAGGAAAAACTCAAGCCTGTTACATGAAGCAGTTGGCTCAATACATTGGTGTCACTAGAACCCCACACAGAGACGAGCTGGAAGACAGTGGTGAGGCAGAGTTCTAGGTGGTGAACCTGAGCAACCATGGTGCAGATGGAGAAAGAAGTTGCCTGTGGTATGGATTAGAGGACCTTAGGCAAGAGCTAAA
>NW_027404795.1:0-2220 GCF_003265705.2 Callorhinus ursinus | reverse complement strand
CCGGACCAATGTCCCAGGTGTTTGTTCACCGGACAGTGGTCCAGGAGCCGGAGCCCACGGAGGCCAAGGCCAAGGGTGAGAGGCTGGGGCTGGGTGTTTGAGGTCTGTGGGGACGGGTCGGTGCGGCCCCACCAGAGGCCGGTGTGGGGCCAGGAGAAATGGCTGGGCACAGAGCACCCAGCCGGTAGACTGCACTTGGGGAGACGTCCCCGTGAGGGTTCTTTCCCGGCTGTGGCTTCTCTGGGAGGCCCTGGCCTGGGCTCTGTCTCTGCAAAAGTCCACGGAGAGTAATCATGTGGGTGAGCTTTTCTCCTCTCCCAGCTGCTCCACCACCTGAGGAGCTAGAGCTGGCTCTGGAGGGAAAGGTAGTGCCTGCAGTGACTTCAGGAGGAGACTAGGAGCCGGCAGGTGACCCTGCTCTTGCCCACGGAGAGCCTGGCGCTGTCTAGGAAGAAATGGCACCTGCTTTTGCCCCAGCCCCTGCCCCTGCTACAGTTCCTGCCACTCTGCCTTCCCCACACCAGCCCCTGGCCCTTCCTCGGACCCAGATCCTGACCCTCCTCCTGCCCTTTCCCTTACCCCTGCCTCTGCCCCTGCTTGTGCCCCTGCCCCTGCCCCTACCCCTGTTCCTGCTCCTGCCCCTGCCAGAGCCACCGTCCCTGACCCAGATCCTACCCTTGCTCCTGCCCCTGTCTGTACTCCGGCCAGAGCCACTGCCCCTTCCCCTGCCCCTGCCAGGGGTCCCGTTCCTGCTCCTGAACCAGATCCTGTCCCTGCTCCTGCCCTGGATCATGCACCTGCCACTACTGCTGACCCCGTCCCTCCGCTTGCCCCTGCCCCTGCTCTTACCTCTGTCCCTGCCCCTGTCCCTGCCCCTATCTTGAGCCCTGCCCCTACTCCTGCTCCTGCAGGGCTCCCACAGCCACATCCAGAGCCCACAGCCCTGCAGGGAGAGCTCCTCGTACAATCACCCTTAGTTCCATCGCCAGAACCCGAGACCCGGCCCGATTGTTTCATCCCCTCCCCCTGTGTTCTTTCTCTCTGGTACATATTAACTGTTATTTTATCCTTCCATGTCCTATATACTATTTGTTATTTGTTTTAAATAAAATTACTTGTTTCCAATTGAACACGTCATGAGCATTAAGTACATGCCCAACGCTGTGCCACCACACCCCAGAACATTGCTGCACAATATCTCATTCCCCAAAGGAGTCCCCGAACCAGAAGCCCTCCCTGACCATTTCTCCTCCAGCCCAGACCCCGGCAAACCCTAAACTGCTTTCTCTCTCTGTTCCATTACCTATTCCTGATGTTTCTGTAAGTGGAATCACGCAATAGGGGCCTTTTTGTCTGCCTTCCTATTTTCAAAGGGGACTCGTTTTCTTCTGTGTTTGTTTGTCATTAAATTTCCCTTATTTGATATTGAAATCCCCGATGGATTACACATCAGATGTAATCATACAGGCCACTTTAGCAATTATGGGCACAATCTCGGGACCGAGACCCCTGGTCCTGCTGGGACACCACAGCCTGACCCCTAACAGGACAGGGCTGGTTCCTCCTGTGACCCACACAGAAACCAGGGAAATGCAGAAAGCTGGAAGACACACCACAAAGGGCAAACCATTGCTGACAACCCAATGCCAGAGAAAGGTTTCCCTTGCTTCTGGTCCAAATAATACACCAAGTCTCTGGGTTCCACAGGGACACCAAACGCATGCAAGTCCAAGGGGGGAAGACAGGCACGTGGGGAGTCAGAGATGCGGGAGCTCCCGGGGAAGGACTCTGGCATAGGAAACCCAATGGAGGTAGTGCTGGTCACCCTCAGACTGGCAGGTGTCTGGTCTGGGGACAAGCAGCCCTGGGGAGAACGTGAAGAAGTGGAGATCCCCAGCAGGTACCCTGGAAAAAAGGGTGACAGGCACCCCTGTCTGGGAGAACAGTGAGCAGCAACCATACCAGGCCGCAAGTGCACCCATCACCTGCTATGTTCAGCCTTGGACCTACCCCCGGTAACTCTGGCTCGGTTTTTCACAGATGTGTTTTCAGGAGTGTTCATCACAACCGTGGTGGAGAGAGCAGGGAATACAAAAACACTAATGCACAAGGAGATGGATGGGATCCACAGTCCCAGTGCTCATGATAGTAGATAAATTGTGTCCTGTAGGCACTGTCACATTTTTATTCGGGGCACAGGATCTGGGAAGCCCCTCCTGA
>NW_027404794.1:0-2221 GCF_003265705.2 Callorhinus ursinus | reverse complement strand
TCAGGTATATCTCCACATGTACTCTCCACCTCTGTGAAAATTTCACAGAAATATGTTTATTTACAAAATGCAATTTATGTGTTTATATGAATATAAAGAGTGTTGACTTATGTTTAAATATGAATATTTTTATACATTACCAATACACATAGGCAAGTCTGTCCATTGTCCATCAACACACTGAATTTTATTAAAACCCTTCATCAGAAATCTAGTATTGCAAATGTATTCCACCAAATCATTGTGTTCATAGATTTCTTTGTCTGTTTCTTTAACTTCCCCATTGAGGAGTTGAGGAGGTGGTGGACACTGTTTTGTTTGCTCTACAAGAGAAATACTGTGTGAATAATGGTTAAATTATCTATTTTACAACTTAAAAATCCATACAATAGAGAGTTTTTAGAAATTAATTTATATAATTATAATATAATTTATTATAGCCTTCTTAAACAACGGTGTTTGCACCAGAAACATGTTTCCCAGTTCTATTACTTACACTGAACTAGTGTATAGAAATATTTAAGCCCAAGAAATATGTTTAATAATCTAGGTATTCTAAGATGTATGCAAACCAATTAATAAATGTGGTTGTGTAAATTATAGCAATATTTATATTCCATGGAAACATTTTATCAAAACTGTTTGAAAAAATGCCATCGTTTGAGGCAAGCATTTGATCAAGATGTTTTAACTTTGATTAAGCCATACATGTGATTCAATTGACTATAAGTTGCTTGAATATGATTTAGACACTCAATAAAACTTGAGAAAAGGCCTATGCTATACAAAGTGTCCAATATTATTGGTGGAACTGTAGGCAAAAGGAAAAATAACAAAAGAGTGTGAGACATCATATATGTATCTATCCGTACTTCCACTACATATTTCAAGAAAAATTGGAGATTAATTGTTTACATAAGGAAGTCTGAGGTATTTACTAACCAACGCATGTCCTGGCTTAACGCACTAGATCATAGACACACTCGAAGCCAACAGAAAATTAAGAGTGACAAAAAAAGGTTGATATCCTAATTCTTGTTTTAGCAATTGTAAGATAGATATTCACCTTTACATGTTGGAAGATTAGGGGACCATCCAAAGTGATAACACTGAACTGAATCTGGTCCAACTCTTTTAAGTCTTTGTCTGCAGGAGAATTTCAACAGGTCTCCAACTCTATATTTGTGTTTTCTGGGTTCAGGAACTAAGTATTCTCCTACTTCTGGAACCTTGCATTCTATTTCTATAAAAAAGTCAAATAATTTAGTAAGACTATATAATTAATCATCACCAAAGTAAATTTTATATGTGTCTTGTAAAAATGAGGTGCTGGGTACTGCATATACAGAGGGGCATCAGAGAAATCCTTCTCCTTGAAAAATATTACATATTAGATTTTACACACCTTCTAAATTCATAGGGACTCAGAAATATTAAGGCATTGAATAACAATGTATGTATCCTGAAAATGTATTTGTAATGTCAACTTGCTTATACTGGATCTGATTTTATAACTGACATTTATTTATAAAATACAATGTGATATTGTTTTGTACTCTCAAAACATAAAAGTATTCTCTCACATTAAAAAAAGTGATGCTACAATTTAAAATTGCACTCAAATAAGAATTGGTATTTTTGTTTAATGTAAATATAATTGGAGAACCAGAACACACACAAGGCATTTCTAATGTTGTTTAAAGAAACTATTAAAATAGCTTAATTCATAGTATATATTAATTATATTAGTAAAGAAATCAAACTGAATCATAAACTGAAACATGAAACAAAATAAAGAAATATGTTCAAGGCCACATAACTAGGCATATTCTAGGTATCCTGAATATTTATATAATATACAACTATCTATTCTTATTGAATCTATAATTTATACCATCTATTAATAAATTATTGATTATTCTGATTCAAATTAGGAATATGTAAAATTATCCCTTCAAATTTGCCAAGTTTGTGACATTTGTAACATTCCTAAATATTATAAAAATGAATTTTTCTTATTTGGAACCCTCCTATCTTGCTAATAAATTTATAAAATTAAAAACTGGAATTTAAATATTAGAATCATACTAAAACAAAAACAATCCTTTGACATATTAGAGCATTTGTAATTATTAAAACATTTTGCAGATGAGGAAGAGTGAACAAAGCTTCAAATAAGCTTGGTTGTTGCCCTAAGATATATGTTTAATCAATGATGGAA
>NW_027404793.1:1531-2221 GCF_003265705.2 Callorhinus ursinus | reverse complement strand
CATATGGTTGCATATCAGTTGGGATTTCCCTAGATCCTTGCCTATCACCCATTCTCATAGACAGATGGTGGACTGCCTGTCCTACTGAGCAGACCCTTAGTTGGATCCGTGAATGACAAAGGCACAGGAAGTCCCAGCCTGGGAAAGTTTCCACAGAGCAGAAAGTGAAAAGCTGAGACCGCACCACCAGTTTGCATTCCTATGAAAGCCTTCCTAATAGGGTTGTCATTTTCCCTGCAACAGGCCTCCTCCCATGGAGATCCCGATGGAAGCGGCTTGTTTGGAAGGTGACACATCAAGGGGCTCTGCACACATTGCTCAAGAAGAACCCGTACCCAGGCATCACCACCAGAGAACGGCTGGCCCGAGAAATAGACATCCCAGAATCCAGGATCGAGGTAGGTTTCAGCTTCACTTGCATTTTCCCTGGGGGACAAGTCGTGGAAACAATCAGGCCTGAGGCCATGCATGTCAATCTACATGCTCAGCTGGGGAGCTAGGAAGCTTTGGCCCCTGTGTGTGTATCTCTGTTAAGCTCATGCCCTTTGAAATCATTCCATGTCATTCACTCGTGGAACCCAAGTACTATTGGATCACAGGCCTGGGACATTCAAACAGCTCAACATATCTTCGCTGACATACCATGTCAGCGAAGAAAACACTCTGAGACCTTAGGTATGAGGAAAAAAA
>NW_027404793.1:0-1431 GCF_003265705.2 Callorhinus ursinus | reverse complement strand
GAACAGCCTCCAGCTTGGACTCAAGGTAACTCCCCAGCATACAACACGGTTCTCTTCTTGAGCTTCTTGAGCTTCTCCGTGACTGTGTCACTCCGTGACACAGGAACTTGCATGCATGGGCTTGCCATGTGTTTGGCAAGAACGCTTAGCAGAGGGACACATGACCACTGGTTCCTGCTGCCTTTCTGTTCCCAGAGGTGAACAATGTGCATGCCCCACCTGTTGGGCAGGTGTATTATTTCTGGGCAAGAAAGACTTTAAATCTTCTTGTCCTGAAACTGTAGGAAGGACAGAGTCCTCTTCTAGGGACACCTCAGACTTTAGATCCAAGCACTGGCTTGTGTGGACGGGTCCATTCTGACCTCAGTGGACTCAGTGAAGGAGAGGCTATAGAGAAAATGCAGAAGCATGAGAGAACACACACACGCACGCACACACACACACACACACACACACACACTCATGAATCCCCACGGATACCAAATTCTCTTTCTACACTGTATGTGCCATTGGCTTAAAGCCCGCTTTCTAACTCTATTCTCTTTTTAGACCATTTCCAAAGGAAGGTAGGGGAAACGGACATCCATTTCTCCAACACAAAACAGTATCCTCCTTCAAGCGTTTGAGAAGAACTGCTTTCCAAGCATTGATACCAGGGAACACCTGGACAGACTCACAGGTCTTCCAGTATCCCGCATTCAGGTACATTTTCAGAGTGAGTCCTTTGAGTTTTTCAAACTTGGAAAGGATAGTGGTGCCTGAGACGTTGCTGGGGAATCGTGGGCTCCTTTGAGTTATCCACAGGATCCAGTGCCCAGGCAAGGAGGGGAATGTGTTGAACTTGCAAGTGAGAGATCGCCCAAGGAAGAACTTCCAAACCAAATGGTGTGTGTGTGTGTTTGGGGGTGGGGAGTTAGCAGTGTACAGGTATGTAGAAATAGTGAGCAGACAAAAGAGGGCATGCGGAAACATTGGCACCTATCTAGAGATCACACAAACTGCCAGCTCTTGAGCAGCGTAGTAGCACTCTCCATGTGGCCCTCAGGATTTCCTGAGTGTGAGTGGGGTTGCTGTTTTGTGTGTGGCAACGTGTTTGTCAGTGTCCTGGGCCTCAGGACCACAGGGCAGGAATGGATTCTACCCACAAACCACACCTTGTCTGGATAACCTAAGAATCCAGGATAATTGTCCCAAGGAGTATTGGCAGGTGGATCAGAGGTCCCATGTGCCCTGGTTGAGAAGGCTCTGCATAGAGTGGTTCCTGGTATAGGAGTTGTGAAAGGCCCTTATGATATATGGAGGCAGACTCTCTGGAAGCCTCTCCTTTGGGACAAGAGCCAGTGACCCTGCTTCAAGCGGACCTTCATGGGCCTGTACTCCAAGAAGCCGTGTCCCTGGACACAGGGGAAGCTCAACGTACTCGCTCCTGAT
>NW_027404792.1:0-2221 GCF_003265705.2 Callorhinus ursinus | reverse complement strand
TCAGGTATATCTCCACATGTACTCTCCACCTCTGTGAAAATTTCACAGAAATATGTTTATTTACAAAATGCAATTTATGTGTTTATATGAATATAAAGAGTGTTGACTTATGTTTAAATATGAATATTTTTATACATTACCAATACACATAGGCAAGTCTGTCCATTGTCCATCAACACACTGAATTTTATTAAAACCCTTCATCAGAAATCTAGTATTGCAAATGTATTCCACCAAATCATTGTGTTCATAGATTTCTTTGTCTGTTTCTTTAACTTCCCCATTGAGGAGTTGAGGAGGTGGTGGACACTGTTTTGTTTGCTCTACAAGAGAAATACTGTGTGAATAATGGTTAAATTATCTATTTTACAACTTAAAAATCCATACAATAGAGAGTTTTTAGAAATTAATTTATATAATTATAATATAATTTATTATAGCCTTCTTAAACAACGGTGTTTGCACCAGAAACATGTTTCCCAGTTCTATTACTTACACTGAACTAGTGTATAGAAATATTTAAGCCCAAGAAATATGTTTAATAATCTAGGTATTCTAAGATGTATGCAAACCAATTAATAAATGTGGTTGTGTAAATTATAGCAATATTTATATTCCATGGAAACATTTTATCAAAACTGTTTGAAAAAATGCCATCGTTTGAGGCAAGCATTTGATCAAGATGTTTTAACTTTGATTAAGCCATACATGTGATTCAATTGACTATAAGTTGCTTGAATATGATTTAGACACTCAATAAAACTTGAGAAAAGGCCTATGCTATACAAAGTGTCCAATATTATTGGTGGAACTGTAGGCAAAAGGAAAAATAACAAAAGAGTGTGAGACATCATATATGTATCTATCCGTACTTCCACTACATATTTCAAGAAAAATTGGAGATTAATTGTTTACATAAGGAAGTCTGAGGTATTTACTAACCAACGCATGTCCTGGCTTAACGCACTAGATCATAGACACACTCGAAGCCAACAGAAAATTAAGAGTGACAAAAAAAGGTTGATATCCTAATTCTTGTTTTAGCAATTGTAAGATAGATATTCACCTTTACATGTTGGAAGATTAGGGGACCATCCAAAGTGATAACACTGAACTGAATCTGGTCCAACTCTTTTAAGTCTTTGTCTGCAGGAGAATTTCAACAGGTCTCCAACTCTATATTTGTGTTTTCTGGGTTCAGGAACTAAGTATTCTCCTACTTCTGGAACCTTGCATTCTATTTCTATAAAAAAGTCAAATAATTTAGTAAGACTATATAATTAATCATCACCAAAGTAAATTTTATATGTGTCTTGTAAAAATGAGGTGCTGGGTACTGCATATACAGAGGGGCATCAGAGAAATCCTTCTCCTTGAAAAATATTACATATTAGATTTTACACACCTTCTAAATTCATAGGGACTCAGAAATATTAAGGCATTGAATAACAATGTATGTATCCTGAAAATGTATTTGTAATGTCAACTTGCTTATACTGGATCTGATTTTATAACTGACATTTATTTATAAAATACAATGTGATATTGTTTTGTACTCTCAAAACATAAAAGTATTCTCTCACATTAAAAAAAGTGATGCTACAATTTAAAATTGCACTCAAATAAGAATTGGTATTTTTGTTTAATGTAAATATAATTGGAGAACCAGAACACACACAAGGCATTTCTAATGTTGTTTAAAGAAACTATTAAAATAGCTTAATTCATAGTATATATTAATTATATTAGTAAAGAAATCAAACTGAATCATAAACTGAAACATGAAACAAAATAAAGAAATATGTTCAAGGCCACATAACTAGGCATATTCTAGGTATCCTGAATATTTATATAATATACAACTATCTATTCTTATTGAATCTATAATTTATACCATCTATTAATAAATTATTGATTATTCTGATTCAAATTAGGAATATGTAAAATTATCCCTTCAAATTTGCCAAGTTTGTGACATTTGTAACATTCCTAAATATTATAAAAATGAATTTTTCTTATTTGGAACCCTCCTATCTTGCTAATAAATTTATAAAATTAAAAACTGGAATTTAAATATTAGAATCATACTAAAACAAAAACAATCCTTTGACATATTAGAGCATTTGTAATTATTAAAACATTTTGCAGATGAGGAAGAGTGAACAAAGCTTCAAATAAGCTTGGTTGTTGCCCTAAGATATATGTTTAATCAATGATGGAA
>NW_027404791.1:0-2222 GCF_003265705.2 Callorhinus ursinus | reverse complement strand
CAATATGCCTTCTGCCCCTCTCTCTCTTTCTTTTTCTTCTGGGATCCAAATTATTATAATGTTGTTTCATCTTATCGTATCGCCTATCTCTTGAATTCCGCCCTCGTGATCCTGTAGTTGTTTCTCTCTTTTTTCTCAGCCTCTTTATTTTCCACCCTTGGTCTTCTATATTGCTGATTCTCTCTTCTGCCTCATTTATCCTAGCAGTTAGTGCCCCCATTTTTGATTGCACCTCATTAATAGCCTTTTTGATTTCGACTTGGTTAGATTTTAGTTCTTTTATTTCTCCAGAAAAGGTTTCTCTAATAACTTCCACGCTTTTTTCAAGCCCAGCTAGTATCTTTAAAGTCATGATTCTGAACTCTAAGTCGACATCGTACTAATGTCCGTATTGAGTAGGTCCCTGGCAGACGGAACTATCTCTTGTTCTTTTTGCTGAGGTGATTTTTTTCGTCTTATCGTTTTGTCCAGAGGACAATAGATGAATGAGAGAACAGAATGCAAACAGGATAACAACGCCTCCAGCAGATATACTCTACACAAATCAGAAAAGACCTGAAACCAGGGGAAAAGAAAAGGAAAGAAAGAAGAGGAAAAAAAAAAAAAGGAGAAAGCAAAAGATAAAAATAAACAAAAACAGAACAAAACAGAAAAAAGAATATGATCAAATATGATCAGACTAGTGCATAGATCAGTGCCACACACTAGATTTTGGGTATATTTTGGTTTGTTAGAAGAAAGTGCCTGCTAAAATTTTAAAGGACGAAAGACATATATGTACAAAATAAGGGTTGACACAATGAAGGGATGGAAGATGACTGTAAAGATGACAATTATAAAAGATTTATAAAAGGAATTGATAAGATAAGAAGTTGTTTTTAAAAAGAAAGAAGATTTAAAAAAAAAGAAAAAAGAAAAAAATGAAAAGAAAAGGGAGACAATGTGATCAGGCAGGAGACTGGAACAAAGCCATACACTAGTGATTTAGGGTATATTTTGATCTGTTAGAAGAAATTGTATCTCAAAATTTTAAAGAGAGAACAACTTATATATATATGCCAAAAATAAGGGTAACTACTATGAAGGGATAAAAATATGACTCTAAAAATGAAAAATAAAAAAATGTTTTTTTTAAAAAGGGGATTGGTAAAATATTGGTTGAAAGGGGGAAAAAGAAAAATTTAAAAAAAACAGTTAAAAAATTAACCTTGAAAACCTAATGAATTATGGTAAAATAGCCATGAATTCTATGTGCAGTATTGCCCTAGCGCTGGAGTGCTCCCGTTCTCCTTGATCGGTAAATTTGGTCTTGGCTTGCGAGCTGTTTGTGCTGTTCTTCTGGGGGAGGGGTCAGTTGCCGTGGTTCCCAAATATCTTTGCGGGAGGCGGAATTGCCTTGCCCTTGTGAGTTCGGGCTAAGCAACCTGCTCAGGTTTGGTCTCAGGAGCTTTTGTTCCCTGCAAACTCTCAGTACAGTTTTGGAGGACCAGGATGAAAATGGTGGCCTCCCAATCTCCTCCCGGAGGAGCTGAGAACTTGGGGCCCACGTCTCAGTGTGCCCCCGGAGAAAAGCAGTCTCTCCCATCTCCCCAGTCTCCGGCCACAGTCCGTGCTCACCCGGCCTGTGACCGAGTGTTTCTATCTCTGGCACCCGACCCCGTGTGGAGTCTCCAAACCCAGCAGATCCCTGCGGTGCGCCCCAACACCGCTCCTCCTGGGGGAGGGAGGGGAGTCTCCCCAGCTCTGCCGCTTGTTGGGTCCCTGCTGGAGGAGCAGTAGCCCAACTTGGCCACGGATCACAATTTATGGCAACCCCGAGCTGCGAGCCTACGCCTCGGCTCCGTCTCTGCAGCCGGCTTCCCTGTTCCAATACCTGGGAGCTCTGCCACACTCAGGCACCCCCGGTCTTTCTGTGACCCCTAGGGTCCTGAGACCACACTGTCCCGCGAGGGTTCCACCCCCCGTTTAGCCACTGCAGAGATGTCCTTCCACGGAGCCGGCTTCTAAAAGTTCTGATTTTGTGCTCCACAGCTCTATCACTTGCCAGAAGCGGCCGACGGAAGCCCCCTGCACCGCCATTAATCCTCCCGAATATCGCCCCTGATTCACTTCTCTGCACGTCCTACCTTCCAGAAAGTGGTCGCTTTTCTGTTCAGAGTGTTGTTACTATTCTTATCTTCGATCTCCTGTTGAGTTCGTAGGTGTTCAGAATGGTTTGATCC
>NW_027404790.1:0-2222 GCF_003265705.2 Callorhinus ursinus | reverse complement strand
GATTTCTTTTTGTTGTCTGATGGCTGTGGCTAGGACTTCTAATACTATGTTGAATAGCAGTGGTGAGAGTGGACATCCCTGTCACGTTCCTGACCTTAGGGGGAAAGCTCTCAGTTTTTCCCCAATGAGAATGATATTTGCTGTAGGTTTCTCATAGATGGCTTTTATGATATTGAGGTATGTACCCTCTATCCCTATACTCTGAAGAGTTTTGATCAAGAAAGGATGCTGTATTTTGTCAAATGCTTTTTCTGCATCTATTGAGAGGATCATATGATTCTTGTTCTTTCTTTTGTTAACGTATTGTATCATGTTGATTGATTTGCGGATGTTGAACCAACCTTGCAGCCCAGGGATAAATCCCACTTGGTCATGGTGAATATTCCTTTTAATGTACTGTTGGATCCTACTGGCTAGTATTTTGGTGAGAATTTTTGCATCCATGTTCATCAAGGATATTGGTCTGTAATTCTCCTTTTTGATGGGATCTTTGTCTGGTTTGGGGATCAAGGTAATGCTGGCCTCGTAAAACAAGTTTGGAAGTTTTCCTTCCATTTCTATTTTTTGGAACAGTTTCAGAAGAATAGGTATTAATTCTTCTTGAAATGTTTGGTAGAATTCCCCTGGGAAGCCATCTGGCCCTGGGCTTTTGTTTGTTGGAAGATTTTTGATGACTGCTTCAATTTCCTTAGTGGTTATAGGTCTGTTCAGGTTTTCTATTTCTTCCTGGTTCAGTTTTGGTAGTTGATACATCTCTAGGGATGCATCCATTTCTTCCAGATTATCTAATTTGCTGCCATAGAGTTGCTCATAATATATTCTTATAATTGTTTGTATTTCTTTGGTGTTGCTTGTGATCTCTCCTCTTTCATTCATGATTTTACTTATTTGGGTCATTTCTCTTTTCTTTTTGATAAGTCTGGCCAGGGGTTTATCAATCTTATTAATTCCTTCAAAGAACCAGCTCCTAGTTTCATTGATCTGTTCTACTGTTCTTTTGGTTTCTAGTTCATTGATTTCTGCTCTGATCTTTATTATTTCTCTTCTCCTGCTGGGTTTAGGCTTTATTTGCTGTTTTTTCTCTAGCTCCTTTAAGTGTAGGGTTAGGTTGTGTCTTTGAGACCTTTCTTGTTTCTTGAGAGAGGCTTGTATTGCTATATACTTTCCTCTTAGGACTGCCTTGGCTGCATCCCAAAGATTTTGAACAGTTGTGTTTTCATTTTCATTTGTTTCCATGAATTTTTTTAATTCTTCTTTAATTTCCTGGTTGACCCATTCATTCTTTAGTAGGATGCTCTTTAGCCTCCATGTATTTGAGTTCTTTCTGGCTTTCCTCTTGTGATTAAGTTCTAGTTTCAAAGCATTTAGGTCTGAAAATATGCAGGGAATGATCCCAGTCTTTTGGTAGTGGTTGAGACCTGATTTGTGACCTAGGATGTGATCTATTCTGGAGAATGTTCCATGGGCACTAGAGAAGAATGTGTATTCCGTTACTTTGGGATGGAATGTTCTGAATATGTCTGTGAAGTCCATTTGGTCCAGTGTGTCATTTAAAGTCTTTATTTCCTTGTTGATCTTTTGCTGAGATGATCTGTCCATTTCAGTCAGGGGGGGTGTTAAAGTCCCCCACTATTATTGTACTGTTGTTGATGTGTTTCTTTGCTTTTGTTATTAATTGGCTTATATAAGTGGCTGCTCCCATGTTGGGGCATAGATATTTACAATTGTTAGATCTTCTTGTTGGATAGACCCTTTAAGTAGGATAGAGTGTCCTTCCTCATCTCTTATTACAGTCTTTGGTTTAAAATCTATTTTGTGGGTGCCTGGGTGGCTCAGTTGGTTAAGCGACTGCCTTTGGCTCAGGTCATGATCCTGGAGTCCCAGGATCAAGTCCCACATCGGGCTCCCTGCTCAGTGGGGAGTCTGCTTCTCCCTCTGTCCCTCTTCCCTCTCGTGCTATCTCTCATTCTCTCTCTCTCAAATAAATAAATAAATCTTTTAAAAAATAAAATAAAATCTAATTTGTCTGATATAAGGATTGCCCCCCCAGCTTTCTTTTGGTGTCCATTAGCATGGTAAATGGCTTTCCACCCCCTCACTTTCAATCTGGGGGTATCTTTGGGTCTAAAATGAGTCTCTTGCAGACCACATATCGATGGGTCTTGTTTGTTAATCCAATCTGATAGCCTGTGTCTTTTCATTGGGGCATTTAGCCCATTTAC
>NW_027404789.1:0-2222 GCF_003265705.2 Callorhinus ursinus | reverse complement strand
AAATAATCCAATCAAGAAAAGGGCAGAAGACACGAACAGACATTTTTCCAAAGAAGACATCGAAATGGCCAACAGGCACATGAAGAACTGCTCCACATCGCTCGGCATCGGGGCAATCCAAATCAAAACCTCCATGAGATACGACCTCACACCCGTCAGAAAAGCTAAAATTAACAAGTCACGGAACGACAGATGTTGGCGGGGAAGTGGAGAAAGGGGAACCCTCCTACACTGTTGGTGGGAATTCAAGCTGGGGCAACCCCTCTGGAAAACAGTCTGGAGGTTCCTCAAACAGTTGAAATTAGAGCTACCATTCGATCCAGCAATTGCACTACTGGGTATTTACCCCAAAGATACAAATGTAGGGACCCGAAGGGGTACGTGCACCCCAAAGGTTATAGCAGCAATGTCCACAATAGCCAAACTGTGGAAAGAGCCAAGATGTCCATCGACAGATGAATGGATAAAGAAGATGTGGTGTATATACACAATGGAATATTATGCAGCCCTCAAGAGAAATGAGATCTTGCCATTTCCAACGACACGGATGGAACTGGAGGGTGTTATGCTGAGCGAAATAAGTCAATCAGAGAAAGACATGTATCATATGACCTCACTGATATGAAGAATTCTTAATCTTAGGAACAAACTGAGGGTAGCTGGAGTGGTCGGGGGTGGGAGGGGTGGGGTGGCTGGGTGATAGACATTGGGGAAGATATGTGCTAAGGTGAGAGCTGTGAATTGTGTAAGACTCTTGAATCACAGATCTGTACCTCAGAAACAAATAACACAACATATTTTAAGAAAAAAGGAAAAGAAGAAGATAGCAGGAGAGGAAGAATGAAGGGGAGTAAGTCAGAGGGGGAGACGAACCAGGAGAGATGATGGACTCTGAAAAACAAACTGAGGTTTCTGGAGGGGAGGAGGGTGGGGGGATGGGTTAGCCTGGTGATGGGTATTGAGGAGGGCACATTCTGCATGGAGCACTGGGTGTTATGAACAAACAAGGAATCATGGAACAGTACACCAAAACATTTTATGTAATATATGGTGATTGACATAACAATAAAAAAATTAAAAAAGTAAAAAGAAATATAAGCCTTTCTCAAGAAACAAGAAAGTTCTCAAATACACAATCTAACTCTACACCTAAAGGAGCTGGAGAAAGAACAGCACATAAAGCCTAAACCCAGCAGGGGAAGAGAAATAATAAAGATCAGGGCAGAAATCAATGAAATAGAAACCAAAAGAACAGTAGAACAGATCAACGAAACTAGGAGCTGGTTCTTTGAAAGAATTAACAAGATTGATAAACCCCTGGCCTGACTGATCAAAAAGAAAGAGAAATGATCCAAATCAACAAAATCATGCATGAAAGAGGAGAGATCTCAACCAACACCAAAGAAATACAAACAATTATAAGCACATATTAGGAGCAACTCTATGCCAGCAAGTTAGATAACCTGGAAGAAACGGGTGCATTCCTAGAGATGTATCAACTACCAAAACTGAACCACAAGTAATGGAAAACATGAACAGACCTATAACCACTAAGGAAATTGAAGCAGTCATCAAAAATCTCCCAAGAAACAAAAGCCCAGCGCCAGATGGCTTCCCAGGGAAATTCTATCAGACATTTATAGAAGAATTAATAGCTATTCTCCTGAAACTGTTCCAAAAAATAGAAATGGAAGGAGAACTTCCAAACTCATTTTATGAAGCCACCATTACCTTGATCCACAAACCAGACAAAGACGCCATCTAAAAGGAGAATTACAGCCGAATATCCTTGATGAACATGGATGCAAAAATTCTCACAAAATACTAGCCAACAGGATCCAACAATACATTAAAAAAATTATTCACCACGACCAAGTGGGATTACTCCCTAGGATGCAAGGCTGGTTCAACATCCGCAAATCAATCAACGTGATACAATACATTAACAAAAGAAAGAACAAGAATCATAGGATCATCTCAATAGATGCAGAAAAAGCATTTGACAAAGTATAGCATTCTTTCTTGATCAAAACTCTTCAGAGCATAGGGATAGAGGGTACACACCTCAATATCATAAAAGCCATCGATGAAAAACCTACAGCGAAGATCATTCTCAATGGGGAAAAGCCGAGAGCTTTTCCCCTACGGTCAGGAACGTGGCAGGGATGTTCACTGTCACCACTGCTATTCAACATAGTATTAGAAGTCCTAGCCACACCAAT
>NW_027404788.1:0-2222 GCF_003265705.2 Callorhinus ursinus | reverse complement strand
TTTTTATTTTTTTATTGTTATGTTAATCACCATATATTACATCATTAGTTTTTGATGTAGTGTTCCATGATTCATTGTTTGTTCATAACACCCAGTGCTCCATGCAGAATGTGCCCTCTTTAATACCCATCACCAGGCTAACCCATCCCCCTACCCTCCTCCCCTCTAGAACCCTCAGGTTGTTTTTCAGAGTCCATCGTCTCCCATGGTTCGTCTCCTCTTCTGACTTACTCCCCTTCATTCTTCCTCTCCTGTTATCTCCTTCTTTTTCTTTTTTCTTAAAATATGTTGCGTTATTTGTTTCAGAAGTACAGATCTGTGATTCAACAGTCTTGCACAATTCACAGTGCTCACCGTAGCACATACCCTCCCCAATGTCTATCACCGAGGCACCCAATCACTCCCACCGCCCACCACTCCAGTAACACTCAGTTTCCTGAGATTAAGAATTCTTCATATCAGTGAGGTCATATGAAACAAGTCTTTCTCTGATTGACTTATTTCACTAAGCATAACACCCTCCAGTTCCATCCATGTCGTTGAAAATGGCAAGATCTCATTCCTTTTGATGGCTGCATCATATTCCATTGTGTATATATACCACCTCTTCTTTATCCATTCATCTGTCGATGGACATCTTAGCTCTTTCCACAGTTTGGCTATTGTGGACATTGCTGCTATAAACATTGGGGTGCACGTACCCCTTCGGGTCCCTACATTTGTATCTTTGGGGTAAATACCCAGTAGTGCAATTGCTGGATCAAATGGTAGCTCTAATTTCAACTGTTTGAGGAACCTCCATACTGTTTTCCAGAGTGGCTGCACCAGCTTGCATTCCCACCAACAGGGTAGGAGGGTTCCCCTTTCTCCACAACCCCGCCAACATCTGTCGTTCCCTGACTTGTTAATTTTAGCCATTCTGACGGGTGTGAGGTAGTATCTCATTGAGGTTTTGATTTGGATTTCCCTGATGCCGAGCGATGTAGAACACCTTTTCATGTGCCTGTTGGCCATTTGGATGTCTTCTTTGGAAAAATGTTCATGTCTTGTGCCCATTTCTTGATCGCATTATTTGTTCTTTGGGTGTTGAGTTGGATAAGTTCTTTATAGATTTTGGATACTAGCCCTTTATCTGATCTGTCATGTGCAAATATTTTCTCCCATTCTGTCGGTTGTCTTTTGGTTTTGTGGACTGTTTCATTTCCTGTGCAAAAGCTTTTTATCTTGATGAAATCCCAATAGTTCATTTTTGCCCTGGCTTCCCGTGCCTTTGGTGATGTTTCTAGGAAGAAGTTGCTGCGGCTGAG
The DNA here is from genome assembly GCF_003265705.2 of Callorhinus ursinus. NCBI lineage: Eukaryota > Metazoa > Chordata > Mammalia > Carnivora > Otariidae > Callorhinus > Callorhinus ursinus. The sequence goes on along the minus strand of NW_027404788.1, from coordinate 915 downwards.
GTCGAAGAGGTTGCTACCTGTGTTCTCCTTTAGGATTTTGATGGAATCCTGTCTCACGTTTAGGTCTTTCAACCATTTGGAGTGTATTTTTGTGTGTGGTGTAAGGAAATGCTCCAGTTTCATTCTTCTGCATGTGGCTGGGCAATTTTCCCAACACCATTTGTTGAAGAGACTGTCTTTTTGCCATTGGACATTTTTTCCTGCTTTGTCAAAGATGAGTTGACCATAGCGTTGAGGTTCCATTTCTGGGCTCTCGATTCTGTTCCATTGATCTATGTGTCTGTTTTTGTGCCAGTACCATACTGTCTTGATGATGACAGCTTTGTAATAGAGCCCAAAGTCCGGAATTGTGATGCCGCCAGCTTTGCTTTTTTTTTCAATATTCCTCTGGCTATTCGGGGTCTCTTCTGGTTCCACACAAATTTTAGGATTATTTGTTCCATTTCTTAGAAAAAAGTGGATGGTATTTTGATGGGGATTGCATTGAATGTGTAGATTGCTCTAGGTAGCATTGAGATCTTCACAATGTTGGTTCTCCCAATCCATGAGCATGGAACGTTTTTCCATTTCTTTCTGTCTTCTTCAATTTCTTTCCTGAGTATTTTATAGTTTTCTGAGTACAGATCCTTTGCCTCTTTGGTTAGATTTATTCCTAGGAACCTAATGGTTTTGGGTGCCATTGTAAATGGGATCAACTCCTTGATTTGTCTCTCTTCTCTCTTGTTGTTGGTGTATAGGAATGCCACTGATTTCTGTGCATTGATTTTATAGCCTGCTACTTGACTGAATTCCTGTATGAGTTCTAGCAGTTTTGGGGTGGAGTCTTTTGTGTTTTCCACATACAGGATCATATCATCTGCAAAGAGTGAGAGTTTGACTTCCTCTTTGCCAATTTGGATGCCTTTGATTTCTTTT
>NW_027404787.1:0-2222 GCF_003265705.2 Callorhinus ursinus | reverse complement strand
AACAGGGGTGTTGGGGGCGGGGGGCGTCCTGCCGAGGGAGACCAGACAGGCTCCACAGACAAGTCGAGCCCCTTCCACTGCCGGTCTGGCCAGGGCTCCACGAGGGGGTTCTTTACCAATTCCGCCAACATCGACTCTGTACCCCTGAAGCAAGACACAGCAGGAGCTCCAACAAACACCCAACCTGCCCTCACACTCACAAGCACGGACGTGGCACTCACCGTGCCCCAGATGCAAGCGGCAGGGACAGGGCTGCACAAGGGGTCGCCAGCACACACGGGGCGCACATCAGGCACGACCCGGGCCCAGCACGCACCAGCCGAGTGCCACGGCCGTGGTCCTGAGCCTCTCTAGCTCCAGCTCTCAGCTCACCGGAGTCGTTACGTGTAAACAACACACATGACGCCACTGGCGCAACACCTGGCACAACACACACCACTCCGTTCAGACGAGCCAATCAGCAACTGCTACTCAGGACATCGCAAGTGGTTCGACATACCTGGGAGAGAAAGTCCAAGGGCAGGGAGAGACAGGAGAAGCGGACAGGCTCAAGTCATGAGAAGTCCCACCCACCACGTAAAGCTCCTGGACACAAGCCTCCGAGTAACGGGGACCTGCTCAGGGGTGTTTTTCAGCAGGGCAGTGGCATGAACAGTGGTAAGGACAGGCCGGCTGGACACTGGGCTGGAGGCCACCTGGGCCATCCCACAGATGGCAGCACAATGTGAGAATGAGGAACCAAGAGCAAACTGAAGGCTGTGTACATGTCTTACTTGAGTAAAAGTAGCCAACTGCAACCTGACAACATGCCCCCGGCTGCCTCCAAGCTCATGCCCCTATAGACGAGAGAAGGCACTTCTGCCAACTTGCCCACCCCGGGACCACAACCCAGGATCACAGCACACCTGGTTGGGTCATTCTGAGAAGGACCGACCTGAGGTGCTGTCCACTGTGTGCCGTGGGTTCACCTGACTGATGAGCCAACCATACCTGACGCAGCTACACCGGCTCGGTCAGAAAACGGGGGGCATCACTGGGAGGGCTCAGCACTAAGCGCCCACTCCCCTGCCATGCACCAAACTCTTCTTTCTGTCTCGGAGGCACAACCAACTCCCTGCCGTCTCTACCCGTCCCCACGGCCCCCCCGAGCCAGTGCCGTCCCCGTCATGCTCACATCAGCACTAAGACACCCCCAGAATTGTGAAAGGACACCAGTTATCTCAGGCACCCTGCTTCAATTAATCCCTTAGCACAGCTGGGGGAGGCTACTAGTCGGTTCTCCCCACTTTGTTTCACGAGGCTTGGTTAAAGGTGGAGAGGAGGCTAGGGCCACCAATCTATCTGTGCAGAGCGAGGACTACACCCTGGTCACCAGATACTGCAGCTCAGTACCAGCCAAGGCAGAATTCCAACAGGTCCTCCAAATCCACCCCAAAGCCCAGGACATCACCTGGGAGTGCTGTCACAGGCCACAGCAAATGGCATTCTGCAGATGTGCCTCAGGATGCTAATGCGCTGACCCTGAGGGAACTCAAAGGGAGGCAGGCTAGGTGGGTCCCCGCTAATTATGAGCCCCTTCCAAACAGCCTCCTGCCGCTTGGAGCAGAGAGAAAAGTCAGAGGTGTGCGGCAGGACTGGACACAGGTGCATCGCTGCTGGTAGGAAGATGAAGGGCCTGTGACTAGGACCAGAGCGGCCCCCAGGAGCGAAGAGGGACACCCAGCCAATAGCACCAGGAAACAGGTTCCTGAGTCCTAAGCACTAAGGAGTGAACTCTGCCAACCACCTCAGGAGCGCCCAGCCAGCCACTACCCTGTCTGTCCGCGGGACCCCGAGCACAGATGCCGACCACCTCGGGAGCACCCCGCCAGCCACTACCCTGTCCGTGAGACCCCGAGCACAGAGCCCAGCCAAGCCCCCCAGACCCCAGGCCTCGCTGCGGCGCTACCAAGCTTTTACATCTGTGCTGATCTGTTAGGCTACAAGACAAAGCCACTACACTACACTGGCTACCTTACAGGGAAAATGCAAGGATGGAGATCAATTCTACCAAACAGCTATATACTCGCTGAAACCAAAAATTCTCTAAGAGATCTATACACCCAAGTTATTTCTCCCTTTGGCAGAAACAGGAATTTCTCACTTCAGTGGACAGATCTGGTGTAACACAGGAGACTATAACGAACAGAAATTAAGTTTTATTGATCTTGAAAACATATAAC
>NW_027404786.1:0-2222 GCF_003265705.2 Callorhinus ursinus | reverse complement strand
AACAGGGGTGTTGGGGGCGGGGGGCGTCCTGCCGAGGGAGACCAGACAGGCTCCACAGACAAGTCGAGCCCCTTCCACTGCCGGTCTGGCCAGGGCTCCACGAGGGGGTTCTTTACCAATTCCGCCAACATCGACTCTGTACCCCTGAAGCAAGACACAGCAGGAGCTCCAACAAACACCCAACCTGCCCTCACACTCACAAGCACGGACGTGGCACTCACCGTGCCCCAGATGCAAGCGGCAGGGACAGGGCTGCACAAGGGGTCGCCAGCACACACGGGGCGCACATCAGGCACGACCCGGGCCCAGCACGCACCAGCCGAGTGCCACGGCCGTGGTCCTGAGCCTCTCTAGCTCCAGCTCTCAGCTCACCGGAGTCGTTACGTGTAAACAACACACATGACGCCACTGGCGCAACACCTGGCACAACACACACCACTCCGTTCAGACGAGCCAATCAGCAACTGCTACTCAGGACATCGCAAGTGGTTCGACATACCTGGGAGAGAAAGTCCAAGGGCAGGGAGAGACAGGAGAAGCGGACAGGCTCAAGTCATGAGAAGTCCCACCCACCACGTAAAGCTCCTGGACACAAGCCTCCGAGTAACGGGGACCTGCTCAGGGGTGTTTTTCAGCAGGGCAGTGGCATGAACAGTGGTAAGGACAGGCCGGCTGGACACTGGGCTGGAGGCCACCTGGGCCATCCCACAGATGGCAGCACAATGTGAGAATGAGGAACCAAGAGCAAACTGAAGGCTGTGTACATGTCTTACTTGAGTAAAAGTAGCCAACTGCAACCTGACAACATGCCCCCGGCTGCCTCCAAGCTCATGCCCCTATAGACGAGAGAAGGCACTTCTGCCAACTTGCCCACCCCGGGACCACAACCCAGGATCACAGCACACCTGGTTGGGTCATTCTGAGAAGGACCGACCTGAGGTGCTGTCCACTGTGTGCCGTGGGTTCACCTGACTGATGAGCCAACCATACCTGACGCAGCTACACCGGCTCGGTCAGAAAACGGGGGGCATCACTGGGAGGGCTCAGCACTAAGCGCCCACTCCCCTGCCATGCACCAAACTCTTCTTTCTGTCTCGGAGGCACAACCAACTCCCTGCCGTCTCTACCCGTCCCCACGGCCCCCCCGAGCCAGTGCCGTCCCCGTCATGCTCACATCAGCACTAAGACACCCCCAGAATTGTGAAAGGACACCAGTTATCTCAGGCACCCTGCTTCAATTAATCCCTTAGCACAGCTGGGGGAGGCTACTAGTCGGTTCTCCCCACTTTGTTTCACGAGGCTTGGTTAAAGGTGGAGAGGAGGCTAGGGCCACCAATCTATCTGTGCAGAGCGAGGACTACACCCTGGTCACCAGATACTGCAGCTCAGTACCAGCCAAGGCAGAATTCCAACAGGTCCTCCAAATCCACCCCAAAGCCCAGGACATCACCTGGGAGTGCTGTCACAGGCCACAGCAAATGGCATTCTGCAGATGTGCCTCAGGATGCTAATGCGCTGACCCTGAGGGAACTCAAAGGGAGGCAGGCTAGGTGGGTCCCCGCTAATTATGAGCCCCTTCCAAACAGCCTCCTGCCGCTTGGAGCAGAGAGAAAAGTCAGAGGTGTGCGGCAGGACTGGACACAGGTGCATCGCTGCTGGTAGGAAGATGAAGGGCCTGTGACTAGGACCAGAGCGGCCCCCAGGAGCGAAGAGGGACACCCAGCCAATAGCACCAGGAAACAGGTTCCTGAGTCCTAAGCACTAAGGAGTGAACTCTGCCAACCACCTCAGGAGCGCCCAGCCAGCCACTACCCTGTCTGTCCGCGGGACCCCGAGCACAGATGCCGACCACCTCGGGAGCACCCCGCCAGCCACTACCCTGTCCGTGAGACCCCGAGCACAGAGCCCAGCCAAGCCCCCCAGACCCCAGGCCTCGCTGCGGCGCTACCAAGCTTTTACATCTGTGCTGATCTGTTAGGCTACAAGACAAAGCCACTACACTACACTGGCTACCTTACAGGGAAAATGCAAGGATGGAGATCAATTCTACCAAACAGCTATATACTCGCTGAAACCAAAAATTCTCTAAGAGATCTATACACCCAAGTTATTTCTCCCTTTGGCAGAAACAGGAATTTCTCACTTCAGTGGACAGATCTGGTGTAACACAGGAGACTATAACGAACAGAAATTAAGTTTTATTGATCTTGAAAACATATAAC
>NW_027404785.1:0-2223 GCF_003265705.2 Callorhinus ursinus | reverse complement strand
TCGGTCACAGCCCGGGTGAGCACGGAGTGCGGCCGGAGACCAGGGACAACGGAGTGACTGCTTTTCTCTGGGGGCGCACTGAGGAGCGGGACCCCGAGTCCTCAGCTCCTCCGGGTGGAGATTGGGAGGCCACCATTTTTGCCCTGGTACTCCAAGGCTGTACGGAGAGCTTGCAGGGAACAAAAGCTCCTGAGATCAAACCCGAGCAGCTTGCTTAGCCTGGACCGACAAGGGCGGGGCAATTCAGCCTCACGCAAAGACATTTGGAAACCACAGCAACAGGCCCCTCCCCCAGAAGATCAGCACGAACAGCCAGCAAGCCAAGACCAAGTTTACTGATCAAGGAGAACAGGAGAACTCCAGCGCTAGGGGAATACTGCACATAGACTTCATGGCTTTTTTTTACCATGATTCATTAGTTCATCAAAGTTAATTTTTGTTAACTGTTTTTCTTTTTCTTTTTCTTTTTCCCTTTTTCAACCAACATCTTATCAATCTCTTTTTAAAAAAAAAAACATTTTTTTTTTATTTTTATAGTCATATTTTATCCCTTCATAGTAGTTACCCTTATTTTTGGCATATATATATATATAAGTTGTTCTCTCTTTAAAATTTTGAGATACAGTTTCTTCTAACAGATAAAAATATACCCTAAATCACTAGTGTATGGCTCTGTTCTAGTCTCCTGCCTGATCACATTCTCTCCCTTTTTTCTTTCTTTTTTTTTAAATCTTCTTTCTTTTTTCAAACAACTTCTTATCAAGTCCTTTTATAAAATCTTTTATAATTTTCATCTTTACACTCATCTTCTATCCCTTCATTGTATCAACCCTTATTTTGTACATATATGTCTTTCTTCCTTTAAAATTTTAGGAGGCACTTTTTTCTAACAGACCAAAATACGCCCAAAATCTAGTGTGTGGCACTGATCTATGCACTAGCCTGATCATATTTGATCACATTCTGCTTTTTTTGTATTGTTCTGTTTTTGTTTTTATCTTTTTTGCTTTCTTTTTTTTTTTCTTTTCTCTTTCTTTTTTCTTTCTTTCCCTCTCTTTTCCCCTGGTTTCAGGTCTTTTCTGATTTGTATGCAGTTTATTTGCTGGGGACGTTGTCAACCTGTTAGCATTTTGTTCTCTCATTCATCTATTCTCCTCTGGACAAAATGACAAGACGAAAGAAATCACCTCAGCAAAAAGAACAAGAGGTAGTACCGTCAGCCAGGGACCTACTCAATACGGACATTAGTATGATGTCGGACCTAGAGTTCAGAATCATGACTTTAAAGATACTAGCTGGGCTTGAAAAAAGCGTAGAAGTTATTAGAGAAACCCTTTCTGGAGAAATAAAAGAACTAAAATCTAACCAAGTCGAAATCAAAAAGGCTATTGATGAGGTGCAATCAAAAATGGGGGCACTAACTGCTAGGATAAATGAGGCAGAAGAGAAAATCAGTGATATAGAAAACCAAATGATGGAAAGTAAAGAGGCTGAGAAAAAGAGGGAGAAACAACTACAGGATCACGAGGGCAGAATTCGAGAGATAAGTGATTCGATAAGACGAAACAACATTAGAATAATTGGGATCCCAGAAGAAGAAGAAAGAGAGAGGGGCAGAAGGTATATTGGAGCAAATAATAGCAGAGAACTTCCCTAATGTGAGGAAGGAAACAGGCATCAAAATCCAGGAGGCACAGAGAACCCCTCTCAAAATCAATAAAAATAGGTCAACACCCCGACATCTAATAGTAAAACTTACGAGTCTCAGAGACAAAGAGAAAATCCTGAAAGCAGCTCGGGAGAAGAGATATGTAACCTACAATGGTAGAAACATTAGATTGGCAACAGACCTATCCACAGAGACCTGGCAGGCCAGAAAGGACTGGCAAGATATCTTCAGAGCACTAAACGAGAAAAATATGCAGCCAAGAATACTATATCCAGCTAGGCTATCACTGAAAATAGAAGGAGAGATAAAAAGCTTCCAGAACAAACAAAAACTAAAGGAATTTGCAAACACGAAACCAGCCCTCCAAGAAATATTGAGAGGGGTCCTCTAAGCAAAGAGAGAACCTAAAAGCAGCAAAGAGCAGAAACGAACACAGACAACAGACAGTTAACAGTCACCTTACAGGTAATACAATGGCACTAAATTCATACCTTTCAATAGTTACCCTGAATGTAAATGGGCTCAATGCCCCAATCAAAAGACACAGGCTATCA
>NW_027404784.1:0-2223 GCF_003265705.2 Callorhinus ursinus | reverse complement strand
AGACCAATGGAACAGAATAGAGAACCCAGATATGGACCCTCAACTCTATGGTCAAATAATCTTTGACAAAGCAGGAAAAATCATGCAATGGAAAAAAGGCTGTCTCTTCAACAAACGGTGCTGGGAAAATTGGACAGCCACGTGCAGAAGAATGAAACTCGACCATTCTCTAACACCATTCACAAAGACAAACTCAAAATGGATGAAAGACCTCAATGTGAGACGGGAATCCATCAAAATCCTAGAAGAGAACATAGGCAGTAACCTCTTTGACATTGCCCACAGCAACTTCTTTCAAGATACATCTCCACAAGCTAGTGAAAGAAAAGCAAAATGAACTTTTGGGATTTCATCAAGATAAAAGCTTCTGCACAGCAAAGGAAACAGTCAACAAAACAAAGAGGTGACCCACAGAGTGGGAGAATATATTTGCAAAGGACACTACAGATAAAGGGCTGGTATCCAAGATCTATAAAGAACTTCTCAAACTCAACATCCAAAAAAACAAATAATCAAGTCAAAAAGTGGGCAGAAGATATGAAAAGACACTTCTCTGAAGAAGACATACAAATGGCTAACAGACACATGAAAAAATGTTCATCATCATTAGCCATCAGGGAAATTCAAATCAAAACCACATTAGGTACCACCTTACACCAGTTAGAATGGCAAAAATGGACAGGGAAAGAAACAACAAATGTTGGAGAGGATGTGGGTAAAGGGGAACCCTCTTACGCTGTTGGTGGGAATGCAAGTTGGTACAGCCACTTTGGAAAACAATGTGGAGGTTCCTCAAAAAATTAAAAATAGAGCTACCCTATGACCCGCCAATTGCACTCCTGGGTATTTACCCCAAAGACACAGATGTAGTGAAAAGAAGGGCCATATGCACCCCAATGTTCATAGCAGCAATGTCCACAATAGCCAAACTGTGGAAGAAGTTGAGATGCCCTTCAACAGATGAATGGATAAAAAAGATGTGGTTCATATATATAATGGAATATTACTCAGCCATCAGAAAGGATGAATACCCACCATTTGCACTGACATGGATGGAACTGGAGGGGATTATGCTAAGTGAAATAAGTCAAACAGAGAGAATTATCATATGGTTTCACTAATATGTGGAACTTAAGGAATAGCGTGGAGGACCAAGGGAAGGGATGGAAAACTGAATGGAGAGACATCAGAGAGGGAGACAAATCATGAGAGACTTTGTACTCTGGGAAACATACTGATGGTTACAGAAAGGAGGTCGGTGGTGGGGGATTAGGGGGACCAGGTGATGGGTATTAAGGTGGGCACTTGTTGTGATGGGCCCTGGGTGTTATAATCAACTAATGAATTTTTGAACCCTTATCAAAAACTAATGACATACTATATGATGGCTGACTGAATATAATAATATATACATATATTTAAAATTTTAAGTCAAATTTATTTAGAATAAATAAATTTAAATAAAATAAATTTTATTTAAATGAATTTAAATAAAAATTTAAAAATATATAAAACAAATAACACTTTTATAAAAATAAATATATAAATGTATAAAACTGAATAAATATGAAAACATAGGACTGAATCAATTAAAGAAAATGATAAAATATTCCTTTGTGAACAAAGTGAAGCATTTATCTTTTCTCCCTACCTGAACTCTCCAGAATTCAGACACTCTCAGGGAGGATTCTTTCTTCCATGGCAATAATAATCATTCTCATAAATCCCATGAGAATCTGTTCTCCTGGCAACAGGACACCACTGGAAACACTTGTTATATTACCAAGGCTTTGACTGGAATGTCATATGAAAGAGACCTGCATAGACTTGGATAGGGCCAGAGAGCTTTAAAGACTAATAAACTTTTGAAGCCAATAAAGCCCCTTGAGAATTTGGCCTGATACTTCTTTTGGAGTTCCAAGGAGTCTGACCAGGTGAGTAAAGAATGTCATTTCCTGGCAGGTGCAGGATATATTGGCGACCTCTAGAGGAGGAATACACCTACAGATACTGCAGGCATGTCTGATGACAAATATTTGGCTTGGCTCTGGCCTCAAGAGGTTATTAAAAGTTCAATCCAGAGATTCCTTATGAAAAGTTCCAGCAAAGCAGATTTTAAAGGATCCATATAATCAATCAATATTCTTGCTGAGCTTATGTAAACAATTCAGCTAATTTTGTTAAAACTGGACTTGTTTTATAAACAAATTAGTTCAGATTTGG
>NW_027404783.1:0-2223 GCF_003265705.2 Callorhinus ursinus | reverse complement strand
TCTTTTTCTTTTTCCTTTTTTTTTTTTTTCTCTTCTTTCTTTCCCTTTCTTGTCCCCTGGTTTCAGGTCTTTTCTGATTTGTATAGAGTATATTAGCTGGAGATGTTGTTAACCTGTTAGCATTCTGTTCTCTCATTCATCTATTCTCCTCTGGACAAAATGACAAGATGAAAAAAATCACCTCAGCAAAAAGAACAAGAGGTAGTACCGTCTGCCAGGGACCTACTCAATACGGACATTAGTATGATGTCAGACCTAGAGTTCAGAATCATGACTTTAGAGATACTAGCTGGGCTTGAAAAAATTGTGGAAGTTATTAGAGAAACCATTTCTGGAGAAATAAAAGAACTAAAATCTAACCAAGTCGAAATCAAAAAGGCTATTAATGAGGTGCAATAAAAAATGGGGGCACTAACTGCTAGGATAAATGAGGCAGAAGAGAGAATCAGCGATATAGAAGACCAAATGATGGAAAATAAAGAGGCTGAGAAAAAGAGAGATAAACAACTACTGGATCACGAGGGCAGAATTCGAGAGATAAGTGATACGATAAGATGAAACAACATTAGAATAATTGGGATCCCAAAAGAAGAAGAAAGAGGGAGAGGGGCAGAAGGTATATTGGAGCAAATAATAGCAGAGAACTTCCCTAATGTGAGGAAGGAAACAGTCATCAAAATCCAGGAAGCACAGAGAACCCCTCTCAAAGTCAATAAAAATAGGTCAACACCCCGACATCTAATAGTAAAACTTAGGAGTCTCAGAGACAAAGAGAAAATCCTGAAAGCAGCTCAGGAGAAGAGATATGTAACCTACAATGGTAGAAACATTAGATTGGCAACAGAACTATGCACAGAGACCTGGCAGGAAAGGACTGGCATGATATCTTCAGAGCACTAAATGAGAAAACTATGCAGCCAAGAATACTATATCCAGCTAGGCTGTCAATTGAAAATAGAAGGAGAGATAAAAAACCTCCAGGACAAACAAAAACTAAAGGAATTTGCAAACATGAAACCAGCCCTAAAAGAAATACTGAAAGGGGTCCTCTAAGCAAAAAGAGAGCCTAAAAGCAGCATAGATCAGAAAGGAACACAGAAAAAATACAGTAACAGTCACCTTACAGGCAATACAATGGCACTAAATTCATGTCTTTCAATAGTTACCCTGAATGTAAATGGGCTAAATGCCCCAATCAAAACACAGGCTATCAGATTGGATTAAGAAACAAGACCCATCAATATGCTGTCTGCAAGAGACTCATTTGAGACCCCAAACCACCCCCAGATTGAAAGTGAGGGGGTGGAAAACCATTTACCATGCTAATGGACACCAAAAGAAAGCTGGAGTGGCAATCCTTATATCAGACAAATTAGATTTTAAAACAAAGACTGTAATAAGAGATGAGGAAGGAAACTATATCCTACTTAAAGGGTCTATCCAACAAGAAGATCTAACAATTGTAAATATCTATGCCCCTAACATGGGAGCAGCCAATTAGATAAGGCAATTAATAACAAAAGCAGAGAAACACATTGACAACAATACAATAATAGTGGGGGACTTTAACAACCCCCTGACTGAAATGGACAGATCATCTAAGCAAAAGATCTACAAGGAAATAAAGACTTTAAATGACACACGGGACCAAATGGACTTTACAAACATATTCAGAACATTCCATCCCAAAGCAACGGAAAACACATTCTTCTCTAGTGCCCATGGAACATTCTCCAGAATTGATCACATCCTAGGTCACAAATCAGGTCTCAACCGGTACCAAAAGATTGGGATTATTCCGTGCATATTTTCAGACCACAATGCTGTGAAACTAGAACTCAATCACAAGAGGAAAGTCGGAAAGAACTCAAATACATGGAGCCTAAGAGCATCCTACTAAAGAATGAATGGGTCAACCAGGAAATTAAAGAAGAATTAAAAAAATTCATGGAAACCAATGAAAATGAAAACACAACTGTTCAAAATCTTTGGGATACAGCAAAGGCAGTCCTGAGAGGAAAGTATATAGCAATACAAGCCTTTCTCAAGAAACAAGAAAGGTCTCAAATACACAACCTAACCCTACACCTAAAGGAGCTGGAGAAAGAACAGCAAATAAAGCCTAAACCCAGCAGGAGAAGAGAAATCATAAAGATCAGAGCAGAAATCAATGAACTAGAAACCAAAAGAACAGTAGAACAGATCAACGAAACTAGGAGCTGG
>NW_027404782.1:0-2223 GCF_003265705.2 Callorhinus ursinus | reverse complement strand
CACCGCTCACCATCCCCCTGTGCACTCTGCAATCCAGGCTCCGTGCCAGGCTTACGTCAATCACCAGCACTCCACATGTTCCCGCCATGGGAGGGATCATTCAGCATCAACCCATCGCACAGAGGAGGAGAGCGACGCCCAGCGAGGGGAGGTAAAATGGCCCCAGTCCCAGAGCTCCTCAGCAGAGGAGATGGAAAGGCAGCCCTCCAGAGCCCCTGCTAGACAAGCCAGAGTCTCCCTCAGTTGAAATTGAGCCCTCGCCTGCCTCAGCAGCCACGCACTGGCCCCTGACATCCATGATGGCCTCTTCTTGACCGTGAAGGTGAGCTGGCCGACTAGGAGGGGGAGTTCAGCTGCATGGACAGGCTGCAGCTCCAGGAGAGAGTGACACATCTGAGCTAGCAGGAGCCACACTCTGGTATCCCTCCCGGAGCCAGACCAGGAGCTGGAATCTCGGTGCCCGAGGGGCCAGCACACAACAGGGTCTGCACTGAGCAGGGATCCATGGCACCCAGGGAGAGTCCAATCTGCCTTCTCCCCGCTACTGCCTGGCCTCACCTCTCCTCAATGTGGGGCTACAGGACCTGGGAACCAGGCCCCATAGGACGGTGCGTCAGTCCGCTTGATGGTCAGGGTTCCCCAAGGGACCGAGTGGGTTGCCAGGGCACGGGGAAAAGACAGGGTCTGGGATCCGTTATCCACCACCACACTGGGCACTTGGCAGTAGGAATAGATACGCACCACCAAGTCCGGAGGGCTATCGCACTAAAGGCCTCAACTTACTCTGCTGTCACTTGGGCTACAGAGAGGCAGTGTCCCAAAGTTCCGACAGTCTTGTAGAAGTGCCTGTTGGCCTTGGATATCCATCCCTGAACCCTTGAGATCCCAGTCTTGGGAACATGGTTTCTAACCCCTTGAGGTGCTTCTCTGCAGAGGACAGACTCGGGGCTTGGGGGACTGAGGATCTGGCTACGCAGAACGTGGCAGAGCACAGGGCCACCAGTCTGGAGACCAAGGTCAGGGTCCTCCTGGTTGCAGCCTCACGGTCCCCATGTGGAAGAGGATCCAGAATCACTGCTCCGGTCATTGTGAGGAGGCCTTAGGCCGGAACGGAACCCCAGGACGAGAGAGGGAAACGGGGACAAGGGAGGCTTCTGAGGGTTCTCACATCGCCTATGGAACCCACAGATCTGCTCCTGTGAGAGACACAGACACAGAGACAGAGAAGGAGACAGAGAATGAACACAGGACAGAGGGAACGAATAGAAGTAACAGGCTCCATCAGCTTAGAATTGACATCCCGGCATTTTGTGCCATTCTATTCCTGAGAGAGCCGTCATATTGGCCATCCACCCTGGAGGGGAGGGGATTCCACAGGGATGTGTGACCAGGACTCAGGGATGCCAGGAGCCACGGTAGGGACTGCCCAGCACATGAGCACAGACGGAGACCATGGACCTGAACCTAACCGTAATGGGCGCCCCTGGAATTGTGTTTTGGGAGAGGACAAGGTCAGAATCAGTTCATGACTACGTTCCCACGGGGGCTGGGACACAGGCAGGAGAGGTGTGGGTTTGCCTGGGCCCCTGAGCAGATTCAAGCCGCTCTGAGCTGTGATCCATGCCAAGCGCAGCCCCTGGCTAATTCTTGCAATGCCAGGTTTGCTCCAGCCTCCTGTGATAGCAGGCACGGAACATGTGTAGAGGTCCCTAACACTACTATTAACCTGTACCCTAAAACTAACCCGTACCCTAAACCTAACACCTACCCAAACCCTAACCCCTAACCCTACCCCTAAAACGAACCCTAAACCTAAAGCGTACCCTAACCCTAACACGTACCATAAAGGGTACCCTAAACCTAAACCCTAACCTGTACCATAAACCGTGCCCTAACACGTACCCTATCTCTAACCCCTACCCTAACACGTACCCTAACACTATCCCGCACCCTATCCCTCTCCCGTACCCTAACCCGTGCCCTAACCCGTACCCAACTCTAACCCTAACCCTGGGTCAACTAGAGAAAAGAGGAAATCCACTAAAGTTTGGGGTTCATGAGAAATTTGACCGCCAGTCCTGACAGGCAGATGACCCTGTGCCAAATGGAACTGCGTCTTTCTCAGAACACTGACATCCTGTGAAATGCTGCATCACTTACTCACAGGCTGATATTCAAAAACGTCAGTCTCCTAGATCCAGAGCAGATAAGTGCTGTCAGCTG
>NW_027404781.1:0-2224 GCF_003265705.2 Callorhinus ursinus | reverse complement strand
TTCTTTTTTTTTTAACATATAATGTATTATTAGTTTCAGAGGTACAGATCTGTGATTCAACAGTCTTACACAATTCACAGCACTCACCATAGCACATACTCTCCCCAATGTCTATCACCCAGCCACCCCATCCCTCCCAACTCCCACCACTCCAGCAATGCTCAGTTTGTTTCCTGAGATTAAGAATTTCTCATATCAGTGAGATCATATGATACATATCTTTCTCTGATTGACTTATTTAGCTCAGCATAATACCCTCCAGTTCCATCCACATCATTGCAAATGGCAAGATTTCATTTTTTGATGGCTGTATAATATTCCATTGTGTATATATACCACCCCTTCTTTATCCATTCATCTGTCGATGGACATCTTGGCTCTTTCCACAGTTTCACTATTGTGGACATTGCTGCTATAAACATTGGGGTGCACATACCCTTACGGATCACTACATTTGTATCTTTGGGTAAATACCCAGTAGTGCAATGGCTGGGTCATAGGGTAATTCTATTTTCAACTTTTTGAGGAACCTCCATACTGTTTTCCAGAGTGGTTGCACCAGCTTGCATTCCCACCAACAGTGCAGGAGGGTTCCCCTTTCTCTGCATCCCCGCCAACATCTGTCGTTTCCTGACTTGTTAATTTTAGCCATTCTAATTGGTGTGAGGTAGTATCTCATTTAGGTTTTTATTTGGATTTCCCTGATGCCGAGTGATGTTGAGCACTTTTTCATGTGTCTGTTGGCCATTTGTATGTCTTCTTTGGAAAAATGTCTATTCATGTCTTCTGCCCATTTCTTGATTGGACTATTTGTTCTTTGGGTGTTGAGTTTGATAAGTTCCTTATAGATTTTGGATACTAGCCATTTATCTGCTATGTCATTTGCAAATATCTTCTCCCATTCTGTCGGTTGTCTTTTGGTTTTGTGGACTGTTTCTTTTGCTGTGCAAAAGCTTGCTTTTTTGTAAATTCCTTAAGATTTTTCTAGATAGTCCTATCACCTGTGAATAAAGTTTTATTTCCCAGCCATATGTCTTTTAATTATATTATTACACTAGCTAGGACATCCAGGGAAATATTGAATAAAGAAGATGAGATCGTATTTTCCTATCATGTTGAAAAATTTCCCTTCAATTAGTAATTTGCAGAAGTTTATCGTGATTGTTGATGGGTCAGTTGCATCTTTTTCTGCATCTATTAAAATGATCATAAAGTTCCTTTTTAAAATTTTTAACATTGTAAACTACATAAACTTGATTTTTTTTTTAATGTTAAGCCAACCTTCCGTTCTTGACATAAACTCCATTTGTCTATGTTGTGTCCATTTTACATACTGCTGAATTAATTTTGCTAAAATATTAATATACGTATGGCATATGTTTATAAAGGATATTGGTTGATAGTTTCCTGTTCTCATATGTTTAAATGGTTTTGCTAGTGGAGTAGTACTGGCTTCATAAATTGAGATAGGAAATGTTCCTACTTCAAGTTTCTGGAAGGCTGTTTAAAATTGTCATTTCTTCCTTAAATGCTTGATAAAATTCACCAATGAAATTATCTGGGACTAGATTCTTATGTGGGATTATTTTTAGCTAAAATATCAATTTTTAAACATCAAAACACTCATATCATCTATTTCTTCCATAGTGGGTTCTTGTACTTTAGCGTTTTTTTTTTTTTTTGAAAGAACTGTGTCCATTTCTTCTAAGTTATTCAATTCATTGGCATCAAGTTGCTATAGTATTTATTTGGCTTTCTACTAAGATATAAAGGAGTGGTAATTACATTCCCTCTTTCATGGTTCTCTCCTGTTTCCTGTTTTGATACTTTGAGAGCCAACTTTTGTTTATTTTTACCATTGTTTGTAGGTCTTCTATTTCATTTAGGCTTCTGCTCTTTATTTTCTTCATAGACTTATTTGAGGTTATAGTTAATTTGCTCTTTTCTAGTTTCTTTTTTTTTCCTTTTTAATTGTTTTTTTAATATTATGTTAATCACCATACATTACATCATTAGTTTTTGATGTAGTATTCCATGATTCATTGTTTGCATATAATACCCAGTGCTCCATTCAGTATGTGCCCTCTTTAACCCATCACCAGGTTAACCCACCCCCCACCCCTCTCCCCTGTAGAACCCTCAGTTTGTTTTTCAGAGTCCATAGTCTCTCATGGTTCATCTCCCCCCTCCGATTTCCCCCCTTTCATTTTTCCCTTCTTACTAT
>NW_027404780.1:0-2226 GCF_003265705.2 Callorhinus ursinus | reverse complement strand
CTAGCTGCTTATAGACTCCAGTCAAACAGAATGTGCATTTAAAGAGTACACTGAGAGACAAGATAGTGCAGATCCATTATTCAAAAAGATGGTAAGAAGAAAGTAAACTTGTTTGGGAACCTAAAACTGGAGAAACAGAAGCAGGTGCCTTATGTTCCCCCACCTAACAGAAGAAGTTGACCCAGGCCCAGCATTTTTCTGCCCCCAACCTAGCAATAAAAGGCAGACCAGGTAGGATTGTTCTTCAGGATTAAAGACAAATCCAACTGATAACATCAGGCAAGATAACCACCACCATCAAGGGTACCAATTGGAAGCCCCAAAACAACAGGCTAACAGAAGCACTCTCCTTCCCTGCCAGATCCAAGACTTCTCTCCCCTGCCAAAAGTTACCAAAGCATGTAGGAAGATATAGTTGGAGGGACCAAAACACAAGAGACATGGTCCAGGAAACCCCTGTAAAGAGGCCAGTGGACCCAAGAATCTACTCCCCCGCCCAGCAACACTGGGATGCCAGGGTGACCCTGGCAAGAAGAGTCCAGTCACAATAAGCAGCCCAATCCAAAAATTCCCTTTGCCCCACTGGCCCAAGACTTTCCTCCTCTGCCCAGAGACACTGGATGTAAAGGGAGAACCAGGGAGGAAGACCTAGCCACAGCAAGTAAGACAGGCTAGAATGCCTCTTTTACTTCATGAGCCTCATGGACCTATGATGCCTGAAACTCCTTCTTCCACAAGGAAGCATGGGCAAATTGACAGAACTGGTAACAGGGTCCTAACCACAACAAATGGCTCATTCCAGGAAGCCCCTTTGACTCTGTAGTCTTAAGATTCCTTCCCCTGCCTAGAGAAGATGGGATAGCCAACAACCATCAGCAGGGGCATCCCACCAAAACCCTCCCCCATCAAGAGTAACTGAGCCACCTAATTAAAGGAAACCCTCTGCCCTCTCCAGCCACAGCAGAAGAGTCCATTTGGAGCCCCAGTGACACCAGATAAATCAAGTAAAACAAAACGATACTACAAAGGCCCTGAAAATTAAATTGCCATTGGAACTTCAGTCCACAAAAGTAAGCCAAAATCTGAATGCTAAACCTAAACCGAGTCACTGCCTCTGAAAATAAAAGATTTAAATAAGACACAATCTCCTATCATAATAAATAAAATGTCCAGGATATAATTGGAAATGACCCATCATACCAACAGCCAAGAAAATCACAACTTAAATGAGAAAAGACAATCAAATGAGTTCAATGTTAAGATAAAATAGATGTTAAGATTATTTTACAATAATTTTAAAACAGCCATTATAAAAATGCTTTACTAATTAATTATAAATTCTCTTGAAATAAATGAAAAAATAGAAAATCTCATAGAGAAATAGAAGCTATAAAGACACAAATAGAAATTATAGAACTAAAAAAGAAATAACAAAATTTTTAAATCACACTGAAAATGCTCAACAGGAAAGTGAGGATGAGAGAACACAGAGTTAATGAATTTTAGAATAGATCAAGATAACTTACCCAATCTGAGCAATGAAGATAAAACAGACCAAAAAAACTAAACAGGGCTTCAGGCACATGTGGGACAATAACAACAAAAATATCCAACACTCATATCATTGGAGTCCCAGAAAAAAATGATGAATAGAGTGTAGTTCAAGTAGTGTTAGATGAAATAAAGGATGAAAACTTCCCAAATGTAACAAATGCTCAAGCCTACAGTTCCAAGAAGCTGGGTGAACTCAAAACAGGATAAACTCAAAGAAATCCATGTCAAGATACATCATAATAAAACTTTTTAAAATTAAAGGCAATGAAAAATCTTGGATGCAGCCAGAGAGAAATGACACACTATCTATGAGAGAGTGTAATGGGATCATAAAATATTTTTCATCCATCCTTCGAAGTTAGAAGGAAGTGACAGAACATTCTTCAAGTGCTGAAAATAAAGATTTATCTGCTGAAAATTACATATCCAGCAAAACTATCCCTCAGGAATAAAGAAAAAATTAAAATAGTCTCAGATGAAGGAAAACTGAAGAATCTTTAACTTGTATATATGCCCTTTAAGATTGGCTAAAGGGAGTTCTTCATCTAGAAAGGAAATAATAAATAAAAAAAATCAGGTCATCAAAATGAAAGATGGAATAGAGATAGCATAAATATTGGTAAATATATTAGACTATTATTTTCCTCATGAATTTTATAAGTCATATTTGAT
>NW_027404779.1:0-2227 GCF_003265705.2 Callorhinus ursinus | reverse complement strand
CCACTCTGGAAAACAATATGGAGGTTCTTCAAAAAGTTGAATATAGAGCTACCATATGATCCAGGAATTGCACTACTAGCCCAAAGATACAAATGTAGGAATCCGAAGGGGTACGTGCACCTCAATGTTTATAGCAGCAATGTCCACAATAGCTAAACTGTGGAAAGAGCCAAGATGTCCATCGACAGATGAATGGATAAAGCAGATGTGGTATATATATACAATGGAATATTATGCAGCTATCAAAAGGAATGAAATCTTGCCATTTGCAATGACGTGGATAGAACTGGAGAGTGTTAAGCTGAGTGAAATGTCAATCAGAGAAAGACATGTATCATATGACCTCACTGATATGAGGAATCCTTAATCTCAGGAAACAAACTGAGGGTTGCTGGAGTGGCGGGGGATGGGAGGGATGGGGTAGCTGGGTGATAGACATTGGGGAGGGTGTGTGCTATGGTGAGCGCTGTGAATTGTGCAAGACTGTTGAATCACAAATCTGTACCTCTGAAACAAATAATACATTATATGTTAAAAAAAATGAAAGAAGATAGCAGGAGGGGAAGAATGAAGGGGGGGAGATCAGAGGGGGAGATGAACCATGAGAGACGATGGACTCTGAAAAACAAACTGAGGGTTCTAGAGGGGAGGGGGGTGGGAGGATGGGTTAGCCTGGTGATGGGTATTAAAGAGGGCATGTTTTGCATAGAACACTGGGTGTTACACACAAATAACGAATCATGGAACACTACATCAAAAACTAATGATGTAATGTATGATGATTAAGATAACATAATAACAAAAAAAAAAAGAGGTAGAGGATCCCAAGAATAAAGATTGTGACAAGAGCAAAAAAAAAAAAAACACCTTTATCCATTTTGAGTTAAATTTTGTATATGGTATAAAATAAGGATCTAACTTAATTCTTTTCATGTAGATATCCAGTTTTCTCAGCACCATTTGTTGAAAAGACTGTCCTTTCCCCATTGAATAGACCTAGGATCCTTACTGAAAATCAATTGACCATATATGAAAGGGTTTAATTATGGGTTCTATATTCTATTCCTTTGATCTATATGTCTGTCTTTATGTCAGTACCACACTATTTTGATTGCTGTAGCTTTTGTAGTAACTTTTGAAATCAGGAAGATGTGTCCCCCAACTTTGTTCTTCAAAAGTGTTTTGTTTATTGGAGTCCCTTGAGATTCCATACGAATTTTAGGATAAGCTTTTCTATTTCTGCAAACAACTGCAATTGGTATTTCGATATTGAATCTGCTGATCACTTTGTGTAGTACTGTTCTCTTAACAATAGTAAGTCTTTCAGTCCATGAACATGAGATGCCTTTCCATTTATTTATGTCTTCTTTAATTTCTTTCTGCAATGGTTTTTACTTTTCTGTGTACAAGTCTTTTGCCTTAGGTTGAACTTATTGCTAGTTTTGAGTCTTCCTTATTTTTAACAAAATACTGAGTTATAATTTTAGTACTGATGCGATTCCATTTTGTGGTATTGTTCTTTGTGACTCATCACACATTTGGTGAATCTCATTTGCCCATTTTTAAATCTACTACTTCCTCTCAAACTCTCTATATCTCTTCCTTCCATGTTTTTAGTAACTAAAACAAGTTATGCTCTAACACAACTCCTATTTATTTTCAGGCATAATCGATAGTGTTTAATTTCTCTGATGTTCATTTTCATTTAGCATTCATTACCAAAATGACTTTTTTCTTTATTTCCAATTATTTCCAGAACCCTGAGAGCTTTCTTTTTAAATCTCCCTTTTCTCCAGTCATCTAATATCTGAGTTTTCTTTTTTTTTTTAGGATTTTATTTATTTATTAGAGAGAGAGAGAGAGAAACAGCATGAGAGGGGGAGAGGGTCAGAGGGAGAAGCAGGCTCCCCACTGAGTCGGGAGCCCGATGTGGGACTCGATCCCAGGACTCCAGGATCATGACCTGAGCCGAAGGCAGACCCTGAACTGAGCCACCCAGGCACCCTGAGTTTTCTAATTCTCATTGATGCTGTTATTTTATATTTCTATCAGTTTCTTAATTTTTAGTATATTTTGTAATACTAGTTACATTTTTTTAAAAGATTTATTTATTTATTTATTTGAGAGAGGGAGAATGAGAGAGAGAGAGAGAGTACATGGGGGAGAGGGTTAGAGGGAGAAGCAGGCTCCTCGCTGAGCAGGGAGCCCGATGCGGGACTCGATCCAG
>NW_027404778.1:0-2227 GCF_003265705.2 Callorhinus ursinus | reverse complement strand
CTAGCTGCTTATAGACTCCAGTCAAACAGAATGTGCATTTAAAGAGTACACTGAGAGACAAGATAGTGCAGATCCATTATTCAAAAAGATGGTAAGAAGAAAGTAAACTTGTTTGGGAACCTAAAACTGGAGAAACAGAAGCAGGTGCCTTATGTTCCCCCACCTAACAGAAGAAGTTGACCCAGGCCCAGCATTTTTCTGCCCCCAACCTAGCAATAAAAGGCAGACCAGGTAGGATTGTTCTTCAGGATTAAAGACAAATCCAACTGATAACATCAGGCAAGATAACCACCACCATCAAGGGTACCAATTGGAAGCCCCAAAACAACAGGCTAACAGAAGCACTCTCCTTCCCTGCCAGATCCAAGACTTCTCTCCCCTGCCAAAAGTTACCAAAGCGTGTAGGAAGATATAGTTGGAGGGACCAAAACACAAGAGACATGGTCCAGGAAACCCCTGTAAAGAGGCCAGTGGACCCAAGAATCTACTCCTCCGCCCAGCAACACTGGGATGCCAGGGTGACCCTGGCAAGAAGAGTCCAGTCACAATAAGCAGCCCAATCCAAAAATTCCCTTTGCCCCACTGGCCCAAGACTTTCCTCCTCTGCCCAGAGACACTGGATGTAAAGGGAGAACCAGGGAGGAAGACCTAGCCACAGCAAGTAAGACAGGCTAGAATGCCTCTTTTACTTCATGAGCCTCATGGACCTATGATGCCTGAAACTCCTTCTTCCACAAGGAAGCATGGGCAAATTGACAGAACTGGTAACAGGGTCCTAACCACAACAAATGGCTCATTCCAGGAAGCCCCTTTGACTCTGTAGTCTTAAGATTCCTTCCCCTGCCTAGAGAAGATGGGATAGCCAACAACCATCAGCAGGGGCATCCCACCAAAACCCTCCCCCATCAAGAGTAACTGAGCCACCTAATTAAAGGAAACCCTCTGCCCTCTCCAGCCACAGCAGAAGAGTCCATTTGGAGCCCCAGTGACACCAGATAAATCAAGTAAAACAAAACGATACTACAAAGGCCCTGAAAATTAAATTGCCATTGGAACTTCAGTCCACAAAAGTAAGCCAAAATCTGAATGCTAAACCTAAACCGAGTCACTGCCTCTGAAAATAAAAGATTTAAATAAGACACAATCTCCTATCATAATAAATAAAATGTCCAGGATATAATTGGAAATGACCCATCATACCAAGAGCCAAGAAAATCACAACTTAAATGAGAAAAGACAATCAAATGAGTTCAATGTTAAGATAAAATAGATGTTAAGATTATTTTACAATAATTTTAAAACAGCCATTATAAAAATGCTTTACTAATTAATTATAAATTCTCTTGAAATAAATGAAAAAATAGAAAATCTCATAGAGAAATAGAAGCTATAAAGACACAAATAGAAATTATAGAACTAAAAAAGAAATAACAAAATTTTTAAATCACACTGAAAATGCTCAACAGGAAAGTGAGGATGAGAGAACACAGAGTTAATGAATTTTAGAATAGATCAAGATAACTTACCCAATCTGAGCAATGAAGATAAAACAGACCAAAAAAACTAAACAGGGCTTCAGGCACATGTGGGACAATAACAACAAAAATATCCAACACTCATATCATTGGAGTCCCAGAAAAAAATGATGAATAGAGTGTAGTTCAAGTAGTGTTAGATGAAATAAAGGATGAAAACTTCCCAAATGTAACAAATGCTCAAGCCTACAGTTCCAAGAAGCTGGGTGAACTCAAAACAGGATAAACTCAAAGAAATCCATGTCAAGATACATCATAATAAAACTTTTTAAAATTAAAGGCAATGAAAAATCTTGGATGCAGCCAGAGAGAAATGACACACTATCTATGAGAGAGTGATAATGGGATCATAAAATATTTTTCATCCATCCTTCGAAGTTAGAAGGAAGTGACAGAACATTCTTCAAGTGCTGAAAATAAAGATTTATCTGCTGAAAATTACATATCCAGCAAAACTATCCCTCAGGAATAAAGAAAAAATTAAAATAGTCTCAGATGAAGGAAAACTGAAGAATCTTTAACTTGTATATATGCCCTTTAAGATTGGCTAAAGGGAGTTCTTCATCTAGAAAGGAAATAATAAATAAAAAAAATCAGGTCATCAAAATGAAAGATGGAATAGAGATAGCATAAATATTGGTAAATATATTAGACTATTATTTTCCTCATGAATTTTATAAGTCATATTTGAT
>NW_027404777.1:995-2228 GCF_003265705.2 Callorhinus ursinus | reverse complement strand
GAAATGGGTGCATTCCTACAGATGTATCGACTACCAAAATTGAACCAGGAAGAAATAGAAAACCTGAACAGACCTATAACCACTAAGGAAATTGAAGCAGTCATCAAAAATCTCCCAACAAACAAAAGCCCAGGGCCAGATGGCTTCCCAGGGGAAGTCTATCACACATTTAAAGAAGAATTAATACTTATTCTCCTGAAACTGTTCCAAAAAATAGAAATGGTAGGAAAACTTCCAAACTCATTTTATGAGGCCACCATTACCTTGATCCCCAAACCAGACAAAGACCCCATCAAAAAGGAGAATTACAGACCAATATCCTTGATGAACATGGATGCAAAAATTCTCACCAAAATACTAGCCAATAGGATCCAACAGTACATTAAAAGGATTATTCACCATGACCAAGTGGGATTTATGCCTGGGGTGCAAGGTTGGTACAACATCCGCAAATCAATCAACATGATACAATACATTAACAAAAGAAAGTACAAGAATCATAGGATCCTCTCAATAGATGCAGAAAAAGCATTTGACAAAGTACAGCATCTCTTCTTGATCAAAACTCTTCAGAGTATAGGGATAGAGGGTACATACCTCAATATCATAAAAGCCATCTATGAAAAACCTACAGCGAATATCATTCTCAATGGGGAAATGCTGAGAGCTTTTCCCCTAAGGTCAGGAATGCAGCAGGGATGTTCACTCTCACCATTGCTATTCAACATAGTATTAGAAGTCCTAAGCACAGCAATCAGACAACAAAAAGAAGTCAAAGGCATCCAAATCGGCAAAGAGGAAGTCAAACTCTCACTCTTTGCAGATGATATGATACTGTATGTGGAAAACCCAAAAGACTCCACCCCAAAATTGCTAGAACTCATCCAGGAATTCAGTAAAGTAGCAGGATATAAAATCAATGCACAGAAATCAGTGGCATTCCTATACACCAACAACAAGACAGAAGAGAGACAAATCAAGGAGTCGATCCCATTTACAATTGCACCCAAAACCATAAGATACCTAGGAATAAATTTAACCAAAGAGGCAAAGGATCTGTACTCAGAAAACTATAAAATACTCATGAAAGAAATTGAAGAAGACACAAAGAAATGGAAAAATGTTCCATGCTCATGGATTGGAAGAACATTGTGAAGATGTCAAATCTACCTAGAGCAATCTACACATTCAGTGCAATCCCCATCAAAATACCATCCACCTTTTTCAAAGAAA
>NW_027404777.1:0-895 GCF_003265705.2 Callorhinus ursinus | reverse complement strand
TGCAGATGATATGATACTGTATGTGGAAAACCCAAAAGACTCCACCCCAAAATTCCTAGAACTCATCCAGGAATTCAGTAAAGTAGCAGGATATAAAATCAATGCACTGAAATCAGTGGCATTCCTATACACCAACAACAAGACAGAAGAGAGACAAATCAAGGAGTCGATCCCATTTACAATTGCACCCAAAACCATAAGATACCTAGGAATAAATTTAACCAAAGAGGCAAAGGATCTGTACTCAGAAAACTATAAAATACTCATGAAAGAAATGGAAGAAGACACAAAGAAATGGAAAAACATTCCATGCTCATGGATTGGAAGAACAAACATTGTGAAGATGTCAAATCTACCTAGAGCAATCTACACATTCAGTGCAATCCCCATCAAAATACCATCCACCTTTTTCAAAGAAATGGAACAAATAATCCTAAAATTTGTATGGAACCAGAAGAGACCCGAATAGCCAGAGGAATCTTGAAAAAGAAAAGCAAAGCTGGCGGCATCACAATTCCGGACTTCCAGCTCTATTACAAAGCTGTCCTCATCAAGACAGTATGGTACTGGCACAAAAACAGACACATAGATCAGTGGAACAGTATAGAGAGCCCAGAAATGGAACCTAACTCTATGGCCAACTTATCTTTGACAAAGCAGGAAAGAATGTCCAATGGAAAAAAGACAGTCTCTTCAACAAATGGTGTTTGGAAAATTGGACAGCCACATGCGGAAGAATGAAACTGGACCATTTCCTCATACCACACACAATAATAGACTCCAAATGGTTGAAAGACTTAAACGTGAGACAGGAGTCCATCAACACCCTAAAGGAGAACACAGGCAGCAACCTCTTCAACCTGAGCCACAGCAACTTCTTCCTAAAAACATCGCC
>NW_027404776.1:253-2228 GCF_003265705.2 Callorhinus ursinus | reverse complement strand
GTGGCGAGCTTGGGATGGGATGTATGACTTGAGGGTGGGGGTCAGGTTGAGTGTCAGGCTCAGGGATTGCCGTGAGGGGGCGCAGAAAGTGTAGTTTTGCTGGGATGGGCGATCAGAGTTCTGCTCTGAATGCTTTCCAGAGTCCCAGTGGCGGGGTTTCTTTTTGGGTGGCAGCCTGCGTCCCTTGATACTGCTCGGGCCTCCCGAATGCTTGGGACTTTGGCGCCAGGCTCTTGGGACAGACCACTCAGAAGCCTACCTAGGGTTTGTCTTTGGGCATAGGGCCAAGACACGCCTGATGCGCCAGCGCTGTAATGAACTTCCCGAGCTGTGAGTTGAGGTCGTGGGGTGGGGGAGTGTCAGGCTCAGGGATTGCGGACTGGGCACATTGAACTTGGGGTTCGTTGGGATGGACCGGCACAGTTCTCCTGCTCTGAATGCTTAATGGAGTTCCGAATGGCACGTTTTCCTTTTTAGTGTCAGGCAGAATCTTCTGGTACTGGTCAGGTGTCCCAAAGCCCTGGGGCTTTGGAGCCAGGCTCTAGTGACAGAGCGCTCAGAAACCAACCTTGGTTTAGGCTTAGGGCTTAGGGGCATGAGAAGGCTGATGTGCCAGCGCTGAGATGAGACTTCTGGGGTCAGAGTTGAAGCCATGGTTCAGGGTGGAATGTCAGGCTCAGGGATTGCAGCCTGGGCATATTGAACTTGGGATTCGTTGGGATGGATGGGCACAGTTCTCCTGCTCGAATGCTTACCGGAGTTCCCAATGGCACGTTTTCCCTTTTAGTGGCAGGCTGAATCTTCTGACACTGGTTAGGTGTCCCAGATCCCTGGGGCTTTGGAGCCAGGCTCTGGGGACAGAGCGCTCAAAAGACAACCTACGGTTAGGATTATGGCTTAGGGTCATGACAGGCGCATCCCTGGGTCTGAGTTGAGGCCTTGGGTCAGGTTGAGTGTCAGGCTCAGGGTTGGCAGCCAGAGGGCGACAAATTTGTGCTTTGGCTGGCATGGGCATTCAGAGTTCTCGTGTTCTGAACACTCTCCGGATTTCCAAGTAGTGTTTTTGAATTCTTTTGACAAGCTGAGTCCTCTGGCGTTGCTTAGCTATTGCCATCCCTGGGGCTTTGAAGACAGGCTTCTTGGGACAGAAGTTCAGAAGCTAACCTAGGGATAGGCTTATGGCCTAGGATCATTTCAGCCCTGATCTGCCCACGCTGGGGCAAGCTTTGGGGGACAGGGGATCTGAGTTGGGGCGTGGGTGAGGGTGAGAGTCAGGTCAGGGTTTGCAGGCAGGGGGCCGTTGAAAGTGGCATTTCGCTCGCATGGGCATGCAGAGTTCTACTGGGAAACCTTTGCCGCAGGTTCCCAATGCGGAAGTTTCCTTCTGGGAGACAGGGTGAATCCTCTGGTGTTGCTAAGGTGCCCCTTATCCCTGTGGCTTTAGAGCCAGGCCTCTCGGGCCAGAGCCCTCAGAAGCCAGTGAGGGATAGGGTTAGGGCCTAGGGGCACCGAAGACCTGATGTGTAAGCACTGTGGCCTGCTTACTGGGGGTTAGTCCTAAGGGTTTGGGTCATGTTCAGTGTCAGGCTCAGGGTTTGCCGCCAGGGAGCGAAGAAAGTGTAGTTTTCCTGGGATGGGCATTCCGAGTTCTCCTGCTCTGAATGCTTTCCGGAGTTGTCAGTGGTGCGGTTTCCTTCCGGGTGGCAGCCTGAGTCCCTTGATAGTGCTCGGGTGTCCCGAATCCTTTGTGCTTTGGAGCCAGGCCCTGGAGACAGACTGGTCAGAATCCAAACTAGGGTGAGGCTTAGGGCTGAGGGGCATGGCAGGCCTGATGTGCCGACGCTGTGATGAGCTTCCCGGGGTCTGAGTTGAGGCTGTGGGTCGGGGGGAGTGTCAGGCTCAGGGATTGTGGCATGGGCACGTTGAAATTGGGTTTCGTTCGGTTGGACCAGCACAGATCTCCTGTTCTGAATGC
>NW_027404776.1:0-153 GCF_003265705.2 Callorhinus ursinus | reverse complement strand
GGGATGGGCATTCAGAGTTGTCAGGTTCTGAACCCTCTCCGGAGTTGCAAGTCGTGTGTTTGAATTGTTTTTGGCAAGCTGAATCTTCTGGTGTTGCTCATTTATCGCCATCCCTGTGGCTTTGGAGCCAGGCTTCTGGATCCAGAGACTTAG
>NW_027404775.1:0-2228 GCF_003265705.2 Callorhinus ursinus | reverse complement strand
TTTGGTAGAATTCCCCTGGGAAGCCATCTAGCCCTGGGCTCTTGTTTGTTGGGAGATTTTTGATGACTGCTTCAATTTCCTTGCTGGTTATGGGTCTATTCAGGTTTTCTGTTTCTTCCTGGTTCAGTTCTGATAGTTTATATGTCTCTAGGAATGCATCCGTTTCTTCCAGATTATCTAATTTGTTGGCTCATAATATGTTCTTATAATTGTATTTCTTTGGTGTTGGTTGTGATCTCTCCTCTTTCATTCATGATTTTATTTGAGTCCTTTCTCTTTTCTTTTTGATAAGTCTGGCCAAGGGTTTATCAATCTTATTAATTCTTTCAAAGAACCAACTCCTAGTTTCATTGATCTCTTCTACTGTTCTTTTGGTTTCTATTTCATTGATTTCTGCTCTGATCTTTATTATTTCTCTCTCCTGCTGGTTTTAGGCTTTATTTGCTGTTCTTTCTCCAGCTCCTTTAGGTGTAGGGTTAGCGTTAGGTTGTATATTTGAGACCTTTCTTGTTTCTTGAGAAAGGCTTGTATTGCTATATACTTTCCTCTTAGGACTGCTTTTGCTGTATCCCAAAGATTTTGAACAGTTGTGTGTTCATTTTCATTTGTTTCCATGAAATTTTTTAATTCTTCTTTAATTGTCTGGTTGACCCATTCATTCTTTAGTAGGATGCTCCTTAGTCTCCATGTATTTGAGTTCTTTCCAACTTTCCTCTTCTGATTGACTTCTAGTTTCAATCTGAATATATGCAGGGAATGATCCCAATCTTTTGGTACTGGTTGAGACCTCATTTGTGACCCAGGATGTGATCTATTTTGGAGAATGTTCCATGGGCACTAGAGAAGAATGTGTATTCTGTTGCTTTGGGATGGAATGTTCTGAATATATCTGTGAAGTCCATCTGGTCCAGTGTATCATTTAAAGTCTTTATTTCCTTGGTGACCTTTTGCTTCGATGATCTGTTCATTTCAGTGAGGGGGGATGTTAAAGTTCCCCACAATTATTGTATTATTATCGATGTGTTTCTTTGATTTTGTTATTAATTGGCTTATATAATTGGCTGCTCCCATATTAGGGGCATAGATATTTACAATTGTTAGATCTTCTTGTTGGATAGACCCTTTAAGTATGATGTAGTATCCTTCCTCATCTCTTATTATAGTCTTTGATTTAAAATCTAATTTGTCTCATATAAGGATTGCCACCCCAGCTTTCTTTTGGTGTCCATTAGCATGGTAAATATTTTTCCACCCCCTCACTTTAAATCTGGAGGTATCTTCGGGTCTAAAATGAGTCTCTTGCAACAGCATATTGATGGGTCTTGTTTTTTTTATCCAATCTGATAGCCTGTGTTTTTTGATTGGGGCATTTAGCCTATTTATGTTGAGGGTAACTATTGAAAGATATGAATTTAGTGCCATTATATTGCCTGTAAGATGACTGTTATGGTATATTGTCTGTGTTCCTTTCTGGTCTACGTTACTTTTAGGCTCTCTCTTTGTTTAGAGGACCGCTTTCAATATTTCTTGTAGGGCTGGTTTGGTGTTTCCAAATTCTTTTAGTTTTTGTTTGTTCTGGAAGCTTTTTCTCTCTCCTATTTTTAATGACAGCCTAGCTGGATATAGTATTCTTAGCTGCATATTTTTCTCATTTAGTGCCCTGAGTATATCATGCCAGTCCTTTCTGGCCTGCCAAGTCTCTGTGGATAGGTCTCCTGCCAATCTAATATTTCTATCATTGTAGGTTACAGACCTCTTCTCCTGAGCTGCTTTCAGGATTTTCTCTTTGTCTCTGAGACTTGTAAGTTTTACTATTAGATATTGGGTTATTGACCTATTTTTATTGATTTTCAGGGTGGTTCTCTGTGCCTCCTGGATTTTGATGCCTGTTTCCATCCCCAAATTAGGGAAGTTCTCCGATATAATTTGCTCCAATATACCTTCTGCCCCTCTCTCTTTCTTTTTCTTCTGGGATTCAATTATTCTAATGTTGTTTTGTCTAATGGTATCACTTATGTCTTGAATTCTGCCCTCATGATCCGATAGTTCTTTATCTCTCTTTTTCTGAGCTTCTTTATTCTCCATCATTTGGTCTTCTGTATCACTAATTCTCTCTTCTGCCTCATTTAACCTAGCAGTTAGAGCCTCCATTTTTGATTGCACCTCATCAATAGCCTTTTTGATTTCGACTTGGTTAGATTTTAGTTCTTTTATTTCTCCAGAAAGGG
>NW_027404774.1:0-2229 GCF_003265705.2 Callorhinus ursinus | reverse complement strand
CTTGTCCTCTCCCAACACAGACTTCCAGGGGATCCCATTACGGTTAGGCTCAGGTCCATGGTCCCCGTCTGTGCCCATATGCTGGGCCGGCCCCACCGTGGCTCCTGGCAGCCCTGAGTCCTGGTCACACATCCCTGTGGAATCCCCTCCATTCCAGGGTGGATGGCCAATGTGACGGCGCTCTCAGGAATAGAATGGCACAAAATGCCGGGATGTCATTTCTAAGCTGATGGAGTCTGTGACTTCTACTGGTTCCCTCTGTCCTGTGTTCATTCTCTGTCTCCTTCTCTGTCTCTGTGTCTGTGTCTCTCACAGGAGCAGATCTGTGGGTTCCATAGGCAATGTGAGAACCCTCAGAAGCCTCCCTTGTCCCCGTTTCCCTCTCTGGTCCTGGGGTTCCTTTCCGGCCTAAGGCCTCATCACCCTGACCGGAGGAGTGATTCTGGATCCTCTTCCACATGGGGACCCTGAGGCTGCAACAAGGAGGGCCCTGACCTTGGTCTCCAGAGTGGTGGCCCTGTGCTCTGCCACGTTCTGCGTAGCCAGATCCTCAGCCCCCCAAGCTCCGAGTCTGTCCTCTGCTGAAAAGCACCTCGAGGGGTTAGAAACCATGTTCCCCAGACTGGGATCTCAGGGGTTCGGGGATGGATATGCAAGGCCAACAGGCACTTCTACAAGACTGTCGGAACCTTGGGACACTGCATCTCTTCAGCCCAAGTGACAGCAGAGTAAGTTGAGGCCTTTTGTGCTATAGCCCTCCGGACTTGGGGGTGGGTATCTCTTCCTACTCCCAAGTGCCCAGGGTGGTGGTGGATAACGGAACCCAGACCCTGCCTTTTCCCCGTGCCCTGGCTACCCCCTGGGTCCCTTGGGGAACCCTGACCATCAAGCGGACTGTCGCACCGTCCCTATGGGGCCTGGTTCCGGGTCCTGCAGCCCCACAGTGAGGAGAGGTGAGGCCAGGCAGTAGCAGGGAGAGGGCAGAGTGGACTCTCCCTGGGGGCCATGGATCCCTGCTCAGTGCAGCCCCTGTTGTGTGCTGGCCCCTCGGGCACAGAGATTCCAGCTCCTGGTCTGGCTCCGGGAGGGATACCAGAGTGTGGTTCCTGCTAGCGCAGATGTGTCACTCTCTCCTGGAGCTACAGCCTGTCCATGCAGCTGGATTCCCCCTCCTAGTCGGCCATCTCACTTTCACGGTCAAGAACAGGCCATCATAAATGTCAGGGGCCAGTGCGTGGCTGCTCAGGCAGGCGAGGGCTGAATTTCAACTGAGGGAGACTCTGGCTTGTCAGGCAGGGGCTCTGGAGGGCTGCCTTTCCATCTCCTCTGCTGACCAGCTCTGGGACTGGGGCCATTTTACCTCCACTCGCTGGGCGTCGGTCTCCTCGTCTGTGCGATGGGTTGATGCTGAATGATCCCTCCCAAGGCGGAAACATGTCGAGTGCTGGTGATTGACGTAAGCCTGGCACGGAGCCTGGATTGCAGAGTGCACAGGGGGATGGTGAGCGGTGTGGGCACTAAGCACTCTTTCCGCGGAAAGCAATTTAGTTCTTCCATGCAGCCGCCAGGCCACTAGCTGGGAGCCGAGATGCATTGGTCGGCCACACTCCTGACCACAGGGCCCTGCGTGTGGCTCTTCCTTAGCACTGGGACACGGTGGGGACCTCGGGACATTGGGCCAGCTCCTCTCTCTGAAGGAAGGAGACGAAAGAAGGCTTTCCTTGGCGACCCCCAAGGCCACATAAGAGGGGAGGTGGCTTCCCCCAAAACAGTACATTGAAATTCTGATTCTGTTAGAACCTGAGCGTTGGGCTTTGGTTATTTCACTTGCGGGGCTGACGAGATACACTTGTTCTCCAAGGCTCCTCCTGAAATGAAGAGGTCTTGCAGGTCCCGGGCATCCTGGAGCCGAGGAGGGGAGAGGGGCCAGTCCCCTCCCCGGGTCCTGCAGGAGACCTGTCCTACCAAACCAGGATGGTTTCGGGTCGTGGTCCTGGGCTAGGGTTGGGTAGAGCCTGTCACTGCTCCTGACTCTGGGGCGGAGAGGGCCTTTTTTAGAAATAGCAACAGCCACCGAAGACAGGGGCTTCAGAGAGAACACTCTGCTGGACTCGGTCCCGCCCCAGGACTTTGGCTGCCTTCCCCAGCTCCAGAGGAAGAGGGTATCCTCTGCTTCTTTGGGCTTTGGTCTTCTCAACCACGAGCAAGCACTGAAAAGTGTCTACCGCT
>NW_027404773.1:0-2229 GCF_003265705.2 Callorhinus ursinus | reverse complement strand
CCAGGCTTCTGGATCCAGAAACTTAGAAGCCAACCTAGGGATAGACCTAGGGCCTAGGGTCATTGGAGCACTGATCTGGCCACGCTGGGGCAAGGTTTAGGGGGCGGGGTATCTGAGTGGGGGGCGTGGGTCAGGGTGAATGTCAGTCTCAGAGTTTGTGGGCAGGGGGCCTTTGAAAGTGGCATTTTGCTGGGATGGGCACGCAGAGTTCTACTCAGAAAACTTTGCCCCAATTTCCCAATGGTACAGTTTCCTTCTGGGAGACAGGCTGAATCCTCTGGTATTGCTCAGGTGCCCCCAATCCCTGTGGCTTTAGAGCCAGGCCTCTGGGCCCAGAGCCCTCAGAAACCAGCGAGGGATAGGGTTAGGGCCTAGGGGCA
The DNA here is from genome assembly GCF_003265705.2 of Callorhinus ursinus. NCBI lineage: Eukaryota > Metazoa > Chordata > Mammalia > Carnivora > Otariidae > Callorhinus > Callorhinus ursinus. The sequence goes on along the minus strand of NW_027404773.1, from coordinate 1,849 downwards.
TGGCAGGCCTGATGTACCAGCACTGTGGCCTCCTTCCCGGGGGTTTGTCTTGTGGGCCTGGGTTAGGTGGAATGCCAGGCTCAGGGTTTACCGCTAGAGGGCGCAAAATTTTTGCATTCCTTGGGATGGGCATTCAGAGTTCTCCTGCTCTGAATGCTTTCCCGAGTACCAAATGGCACATTTTCCTTCTGTGTGGCAGCCTGAGTCACTCGATACTGCTCGGTCGTCCCGAATCTGTGGGGCTTTGTAGCCAGGTTCTGGGGACTGACCCCTCAGAAGCCAAACTAGGCTGAGTTTTAGGCATAGGGACACGGGAGGCCTGCTGTGCCAGCGCTACATTGAGTTTCCCGGTGGTGGGGTCAAGGGCGTGGGTCAGCGTGAGTGTCTTGCTCTGCTTTTCGGCCAGGGGACCAATGAAAGTGTGGGTTCGCTGGGATGGGCATGCCGCATTCTCCTGCTGTGTATCTTTTTCGGAGTTCCTAAAGGTGGGCTTTCTTTCTGGGTGGAAGATGAGTCCTCTGGTATTGCTCTGGAGCGAGCCCTAGGGAACAACGCACTCAGGATTGGGTTGGGGATAGAGCCTCTGGGTTAAGGCCTAGGCATTAGGGCATAGGGGTTAGGGTGTAGGGCCTAGGGTTAAGGTTAGGGTTAGGGCCTAGGGTAGGGCCAGGGTTAGGGCATACGGTTAGGGTTATGGGTTAGGGATAAGGGTATGGGTTAGGGTACGGTTTAGAGTTAGGGTATGGGCGAGGGTACGGGTTAGGGTTAGGGTATGGGTTAGGGTTATGGTATGGGTTAGTGTACGGGTTAGGGTTAGGGTACGGGTTAGGCTTAGGGTATGGGTTACAGTAGGGGTTAGGGTTAGGGTACAGGTTAGGGTTAGGGTACGGGATAGGGTTTAGGGTTAGGGTACGGGTTAGGGGTTAAGGTTAGGGTACGGGTTAGGAGTTAGGATTAGGGTTAGGGGTTAGGGGTAGGGTACATGTTAGGAGTTAGTGTTAGGGTTAGGGTACGGATTAGGGTACGGTTTAGGGTACGGGTTAGGGTTCGGGTTAGGGTACGGGTGCTCTGGGCTCTGCTGACACTGTCACAGTGTCCACAGGAGAAGGGTGGCCCATGTGAGTGCTCACTGGCTCATTGTGTCAGATCACGCTAGAGCAGAGGTTCAACTTCGGCAGGGAGTCTCAAACTCTACATCCGTTTGTGTTCTAGTCTTCCAGCAAATACACCATAGGCTCTTGCACCCACCGGGTAAGACATGGCTCTACCTTCTAGGAGAGGGCATCCTGGAAAGAGGACGAGATTAAGACAAAGTACACAGCATAGTGATCTCGTGAAAATCATTTTTGAGTGGCTGAAGGCCTGAGGGAGAATGGGTCTATTTGGTGTCTCCCTGTGCTACCCTTCTGGCCTCAGTTAACGGTAGACAGTGGGATGTATGTATTCAGTGTCACACTGGATGACTGGGGACTTTCTTTGGGGCTGGGAGGACCGCCACTCAGAAGGTAGGATCAGTGCTGTGCCAGGAGCCCAGGGCTTTCTAAAGGCATGTGAAGCTGGGTATGAACTGGTGAGCTGGGCCTGAGCAGGTGTGAGCCAGGAGTAAGCAGGGCAGGGCAGAACTCCTGGGCCTCCACCTGTCCTGGGGTTAGGACCTCTGGTCCCTGGAGACCCTTGTGGCCCTCCAACAGCCCTGAGAACAAGCCCTATAGGGAAGGTAGTCTACCTCAGGAGACTGCGGTCCTGGGGAGTGGCCTGGGGCCCGCAGTGTTGAGCATCCCCTTCCTCCTTCCATCTCTGGGCTCAGATATGCAAACCACACCTGTGATACAGTTCTTGACTTTCCCAT
>NW_027404772.1:515-2229 GCF_003265705.2 Callorhinus ursinus | reverse complement strand
GGGGTTCGTTGGGATGGATGGGCACAGTTCTCCTGCTCGGAATGCTTACCGGAGTTCCCAATGGCACGTTTTCCTTTTTAGTGGCAGGCTGAGTCCTCTGGCACTGGTTAGGTGTCCCAGATCCCTGGGGCTTTGGAGCCAGCCTCTGGGGACAGAGCGCTCAGAAGCCAACCTAGGGTTAGGCTTACAGCTTAGGGTCATGACAGGCTCTTCCCTGGGTCTGAGTTGAGGCCATGGGTCAGTTTGAGTGTCAGGCTCAGGGTTGGCCGCCAGAGGGCGCCAAATTTGTGCGTTGGCTGGGATGGGCATTCAGAGTTCTCGTGTTCTGAACGCTCTCCGGAGTTCCAAGTAGTGTTATTGAATTCTTTTTGGCAAGCTGAGTGCTCTGGTGTTGCTTAGCTATTGCCATCCCTGGGGCTTTGAAGCCAGGCTTCTTGGGACAGAAGCTCAGAAGGTAACCTAGGGATAGGCTTAAGGCCTAGGGTCATTTCAGCCCTGATCTGCCCACGCTGGGACACGCTTTGGGGGGCAGGGGATCTGAGTTGGGGCGTGGGTGAGGGTGAGAGTCAGGTCAGGGTTTGCAGGCTGGAGGCTGTTGAAAGTGGCATTTCGCTGGGATGAGCACGCAGATTTCTACTGGGGAAAATTTGTCGCAGGTTCCCAAAGGTGCTGTTTCCTTCTGGGAGACAGGGTGAATCCTGTGGTATTGCTAAGGTGCCCCCTATCTCTGTGGCTTTAGAGCCAGACCTCTGGGGTCAGAGCCCTCAGACGCCAGCGAGGGATAGGGTTAGGGCCTAGGCGCAACGAAGACCTGATGTGTAAGCACTGTGGCCTGCTTACCGGGGGTTTGTCTTGTGGGTTTGGGTTAGGTTGAGTGTCAGGCTCAGGGTTTGCCACCAGGGGGTGAAGAAAGTGTAGTTTTGCTGGGATGGGCATTCAGAGTTCTCCTGCTCTGAAAGCTTTCCAGAGTTGCCAGTGGTGCGGTTTCCTTCCGGGTGGCAGCCTGAGTCCATTGATACTGGTTGGGTGTCCCGAATCCTTTGTGCTTTGGAGCCAGGCCCTGGAGACAGACCACTCAGAAACCACCCTAGGGTAAGGCTTAGCGCTGAGGGGCATGACAGGCCTGATGTGCCGGCGCTGCGATGAGCTTCCCGGGGTCTGAGTTGAGGCTGTGGGTCGGGGGGAGTGTCAGGCTCAGGGATTGCGGCGTGGGCACGTTGAACTTGGGTTTCTTTGGGATGGACCAGCACACATCTCCTGTTCTGAATGCTTCCTGGATTTCCCAATGGCATGTTTTCTGTTTTACTGGCTGACTGAGTCCTCTGGTAATGGTGAGGTGTCCCAAATCCCTAGGGCTATGGAGTCAAGCCCCTGGGGACAGACCCGCAGAGGCCTCTAGGGTGACAGTTAGGGCCTAGGGGCATGGCAGGGCTGACGTGTAATCACTGTAACCTGCTCTGGGGGGTTTGTCTTGAGGGCGTGGGTCAGGTTTTGTGAGGCTCAGGGTTGGCCGCCAGAGGGCGCCAAATTTGAGCGTTGGTTGGGATGGGCATTCAGAGTTGTCCTGTTGTGAACCCTCTCTGGATTTACAAGTAGTGTGTTTGAATTGTTTTTGGCAAGGTGAGTCCTCTGGTGTTGCTCATTTATTGCCATCCCTGGGGCTTTGGAGCCAGGCTTCTGGATCCAGAAACTTAGAAGCCAACCTAGGGATAGA
>NW_027404772.1:0-415 GCF_003265705.2 Callorhinus ursinus | reverse complement strand
GTGGGGGGCGTGGGTCAGGGTGAATGTCAGTCTCAGGGTTTTTGGGCAGGGGGCCATTGAATGTTGCATTGAATTTGGTCCTCCTGATCACAGATGGGAAAGCTGTGTGCCAGAAGACGCTTCTTCAGACATGGACTCCCTCATGCTCCTGGAAGGACACCTATCTGTGTGGACTCCAATGCGCCCAATGCACTGATGGTACTTTTGCTGTCTGGGTTTCCAGCGCTACCAACAGCAAATGGTGCCCTAACCACTATGCTCCCAGCATAACTTATCATCCCATTTTCTGAACTCCTCATTGGCCACTGCTCCCCTACTCCCACTCCAATCCAGACACACACTGGCACACATTATCTTTCTACCCACTCGACTCTTCTCTATTCTCAGCACAGAATTAGCTGCCCTCCCTCTAACT
>NW_027404771.1:0-2229 GCF_003265705.2 Callorhinus ursinus | reverse complement strand
AGATCATCAAGGCCAAGGTAGGCTGCCTGCTCACCGTCCTCGCACCCAATTCCCTCCACCCACCTCCACTTTCTGTCCATGTCTCCTCTCTTCTCTGACGGTTCAGTTTCCCACTTCCCTTCTCCAACCCTGTTCTCCCATCCTCTCCCTCTCCCTTCCACGTCTCTCCTCTTCATTTCTGTAACTGCACCCCCTACCACCCTTCAATGCCCCCTACATCTGTCATATGACTCCCCTTCCTCCCTCAGGCTAACCTGGAGAAGATGTGCCGGACCCTGGAAGACCAGATGAATGAGCACCGAAGCAAGGCCGAGGAGACCCAACGTTCGGTCAACGACCTCACCAGCCAGCGGGCCAAGCTACAGACCGAGAATGGTGAGCCGCGCCGCTCCCCCCCATCTCCCCTGACATCCTAAGCCACCCAGCCTTGGGTAGACACTCACACACATGTGCACACACACACAAACACATACATACACATCTATCTCCAGAGAATGGGGTCTAAGGGGAAGGGGTGGGGAGAGAGAGGGGTAGCTGACCTTCCAGAGTTGAGTGTGCCTTTGTGCCTCTCCAGGTGAGCTGTCCCGGCAGCTGGATGAGAAGGAGGCGCTGATCTCCCAGCTGACCCGAGGCAAGCTTACCTACACCCAGCAGCTGGAGGACCTCAAGAGGCAGCTGGAGGAAGAAGTTAAGGTGAGGCTCAGACTCAGGCCACTTGGCCCAGGCCAGGAGCAAGCAGGTCCCAAGAATGAGGCTTGCTGTGTTTCCATTGTTCTCCCATTTTCCAAGCGGAGTAATAGCCCAGGGCCTAGCACATGCCTCCTAAATCTATTGCCCAGTCTGAGGCCCTCTGCCTTTCTGCTGCCATTTCTGGAGGGAGAGGGGCCTGGGTCAGGGGAAAGTGAGGGAGAGGAGAGAAACACACTAGGGAGGAATGGCAGCCTTGGTGGGACTCAGGTGTGGGATGCAGGAACTGCTCAAGTGGGTCCTGGGATTAGCAGGACAATCTGAAAGCTGGAGAAAGAAACTAAACTGGAGCCTATTTGGGGCACTTTGCTGGCCTCGTGAACAAAAGGGGGAAAGAATATGACCTTTTAAAAAGGCCAGGGCTCCAATCCTAACCTGCCCCTTAGAGCCTGATAATCTTGAGGAAACCACCTAGCCTCTCTGAGCCCCTGCCTCTTCCCCTGTCACTGGGGATGAGGTTGATAATACCTGCTGCAGTGAGGAGCAGGGTGCTGGGCATGACTCATGTGCAATGCCAAACGGACATTCCTTGTTATTAGTCCTCAGTAGACTGCTCCAGATCCTCTGGGGATTTAGAGATAGGGGAGGTCCTGGGGAGGATGGAGAAATTAGTGTGAGGACATGGGCGAGGACCGGGGTGTACTCTGGAGAAAGCTGAGCCTTCTTCCCGGTGCCGGCCCCTCCGCAGGCGAAGAACGCGCTGGCCCATGCGCTGCAGTCGGCCCGGCATGACTGTGACCTGCTGCGGGAGCAGTACGAGGAGGAGACGGAGGCCAAGGCCGAGCTGCAGCGCGTCTTGTCCAAGGCCAACTCGGAGGTGGCCCAGTGGAGAACCAAATACGAGACAGACGCCATCCAGAGGACCGAGGAGCTCGAGGAGGCCAAGTGAGTCCCAGGCGGCCCACCTCTAGCTGAGGCCCCTCTGCAGGCAGGACACAACCCAGCCCAACGCTGGGAAGATTCCTCACCGGGGATGGATGCTTGGCCAGGTTTTGACAACACAGGAGAACCCTGTCCAGGGCCCCACCTCCTTCTCCTCTCAGGGAAGCTTTTTGCTCGCGTTATGTTTCTCATCCGAATATAAGACGAACAAAAGGTTTGTCTGAGGGCAGAGTGCTCCCACCAGGGGCGGGGTGCTGTGACAGAGGAAGTGGGGTAGGCTGCGGAAGCCCATGCCTCCTCCATGTCTGTAGCCTAGAGGCTGGCCCAGGGTCAGAGGAGACCACCTGGAAGGCCCTCCTGGGTGCTGTGGGTCTTCCTAGCGTGCCACCAAGACCCTCTGCCGGCCTGATTCTCAGCCCCCTGGGGCCTCTCCTCAGCTTCTCCAACACTTCTGAATTTTCAAGGATTGTTTTCTAGAACACTCAACGTTGTTTCCCCTTGTCCAAATCTACACCCTCCATCCTCCCCACCCTGTCCCATCCCCCAAACCCCCACTGCCCCGGGCAGGAAGAAGCTGGCCCAGAGGCTGCAGGATGCTGA
>NW_027404770.1:0-2229 GCF_003265705.2 Callorhinus ursinus | reverse complement strand
ATAAAGATCAGAGCAGAAATCAATGAACTAGAAACCAAAAGAACAGTAGAACAGATCAACGAAACTAGGAGCTGGTTCTTTGAAAGAATTAACAATATTTATAAACCCCTGGCCAGATGTATCAAAAAGAAAAGAGAAAGGACCCAAATCAAAAAAATCATGAATGAAAGAGGAGAGATCACAACCAACACCAAAGAAATACAAACAATTATAAGAACATATTATGAGCAACTCTATGCCAGCAAATTAGATAACCTGGAAGAAATGCGTGCATTCCTAGAGATGTATCAACTACCAAAATTGAACCAGGAAGAAATAAAAAACCTAAACAGACCTATAGCCACTAAGGAAATTGAAGCAGTCATCAAAAATATCCCAAGAAACAAAATCCTAGGACCAGATGGCTTCCCAGGGGAATTCTACCAAACATTTAAAGAAGAATTAATACCTGTTCTCCTGAAACTGTTCCAAAAAGTAGAAATGGAAGGAAAACTTCCAAACTCATTTTATGAGGCCACCATTACCTTGATCCCAAAACCAGACAATGACCCCATCAAAAAGGAGACTTACAGACCAATATCCTTGATGAACATGGATGCAAAAATTCTCACCAAAATACTAGCCAATAGGATCCAACAGTACATAAAAAGGATTATTCACCACGAACAAGTGGGATTTATCCCTGGGCTGCAAGGATGGTTCAACATCTGCAAATCAATCAACATGATACAATACATTAACAAAAGAAAGAACAAGAATCATATGATCCTCTCAATAGATGCAGAGAAAGCATTTGACAAAGTGAAGCATCCTTTTTTGATCAAAACTCTTCAGAGTATAGGGATAGAGGGCACATACCTCAGTATCATAAAAGTCATCTATGAAAAACCTACAGCCAATAGTCATTCTCAATGGGGAAAAGCTGAGAGCTTTTCCCCTAAGGTCAGGAACACGGCAGGAATGTCCACTATCACCACTGCTATTCAACATAGTATTAGAAGTCCAAGCTACAGCAATCAGACAACAAAAAGAAATCAAAGGTATCCAAATCGGCAAAGAGGAAGTCAAACTCTCACTCTTTGCAGATGATATGATACTGTATGTGGAAAATGCAAAGGACTCTACTCCAAAACTGCTAGAACTCATACAGGAATTCAGTAAAGTAGCAGGATATAAAATCAATGCACAGAAATCAGTGGCATTCCTATACACCAACAACAAGACAGAAGAGAGACAAATCAAGGATTCGATCCCATTTACAATTGCACCCAAAAACATAAGATACCTAGGAATAAATTTAACCAAAGAGGCAAAGGATCTGTACTCAGAAAACTATAAAATACTCATGAAAGAAATTGAGGAAGACACAAAGAAATGGAAAAATGTTCCATGCTCATGGATTGGGAGAACCAACATTGTGAAGATGTCAATGCTATCTAGAGCAATCTACACATTCAGTGCAATCCCCATCAAAATACCATCCACTTTTTTCAAAGAAATGGAACAAATAATCCTCAAATTTGTATGGAACCAGAAGAGACCCCAAATAGCCAGAGGAATGTTGAAAAAGAAAAGCAAAGCTGGTGGCATCACAATTCCGGACTTCCAGCTCTATTACATAGCTGTCATCATCAAGACAGTATGGTACTGGCACAAAAACAGACACATAGATCAATGGAACAGAATCGAGAGCCCAGAAATGGACCCTCAACTCTATGGTCAACTAATCTTTGGCAAAGCAGGAAAGAATGTCCAATGGAAAAAAGACAGTCTCTTCAACAAATGGTGTTGGGAAAATTGGAGAGCCACATGCAGAAGAATGAAACTGGACCATTTCCTTACACCACACACAAAAATAGACTCCAAATGGTTGAAAGACCTAAACGTGAGACAGGAGTCCATCAAAATCCTAAAGGAGAACAAAGGTAGCAACCTTTTCGACCTTAGCCGCAGCAACTTCTTCCTAGAAACATCGCCAAAGGCACGGGAAGCCCGGGCAAAAATGAACTATTGGGATTTCATCAAGATAAAAGCTTTGGCACAGCAAAACAAACAGTCCACAAAACCAAAAGACAACCGACAGGATGGGAGAAAATATTTGCAAATGACATATCAGACAAAGTATCCAAAATCTATAAAGAACTTATCAAACTCAACACCCAAAGAACAAATAATCCAATCAAGAAATGGGCAGAAGACATGAACAGACATTTCTCCAAAGAAGACATC
>NW_027404769.1:0-2229 GCF_003265705.2 Callorhinus ursinus | reverse complement strand
AGATCATCAAGGCCAAGGTAGGCTGCCTGCTCACCGTCCTCGCACCCAATTCCCTCCACCCACCTCCACTTTCTGTCCATGTCTCCTCTCTTCTCTGACGGTTCAGTTTCCCACTTACCTTCTCCAACCCTGTTCTCCCATCCTCTCCCTCTCCCTTCCACGTCTCTCCTCTTCATTTCTGTAACTGCACCCCCTACCACCCTTCAATGCCCCCTACATCTGTCATATGACTCCCCTTCCTCCCTCAGGCTAACCTGGAGAAGATGTGCCGGACCCTGGAAGACCAGATGAATGAGCACCGAAGCAAGGCCGAGGAGACCCAACGTTCAGTCAACGACCTCACCAGCCAGCGGGCCAAGCTACAGACCGAGAATGGTAAGCCGCGCCGCTCGCCCCCATCTCCCCTGACATCCTAAGCCACCCAGCCTTGGGTAGACACTCACACACATGTGCACACACACACAAACACATACATACACATCTATCTCCAGAGAATGGGGTCTAAGGGGAAGGGGTGGGGAGAGAGAGGGGTAGCTGACCTTCCAGAGTTGAGTGTGCCTTTGTGCCTCTCCAGGTGAGCTGTCCCGGCAGCTGGATGAGAAGGAGGCGCTGATCTCCCAGCTGACCCGAGGCAAGCTTACCTACACCCAGCAGCTGGAGGACCTCAAGAGGCAGCTGGAGGAAGAAGTTAAGGTGAGGCTCAGACTCAGGCCACTTGGCCCAGGCCAGGAGCAAGCAGGTCCCAAGAATGAGGCTTGCTGTGTTTCCATTGTTCTCCCATTTTCCAAGCGGAGTAATAGCCCAGGGCCTAGCACATGCCTCCTAAATCTATTGCCCAGTCTGAGGCCCTCTGCCTTTCTGCTGCCATTTCTGGAGGGAGAGGGGCCTGGGTCAGGGGAAAGTGAGGGAGAGGAGAGAAACACACTAGGGAGGAATGGCAGCCTTGGTGGGACTCAGGTGTGGGATGCAGGAACTGCTCAAGTGGGTCCTGGGATTAGCAGGACAATCTGAAAGCTGAAGAAAGAAACTAAACTGGAGCCTATTTGGGGCACTTTGCTGGCCTCGTGAACAAAAGGGGGAAAGAATATGACCTTTTAAAAAGGCCAGGGCTCCAATCCTAACCTGCCCCTTAGAGCCTAATAATCTTGAGGAAACCACCTAGCCTCTCTGAGCCCCTGCCTCTTCCCCTGTCACTGGGGATGAGGTTGATAATACCTGCTGCAGTGAGGAGCAGGGTGCTGGGCATGACTCATGTGCAATGCCAAACGGACATTCCTTGTTATTAGTCCTCAGTAGACTGCTCCAGATCCTCTGGGGATTTAGAGATAGGGGAGGTCCTGGGGAGGATGGAGAAATTAGTGTGAGGACATGGGCGAGGACCGGGGTGTACTCTGGAGAAAGCTGAGCCTTCTTCCCGGTGCCGGCCCCTCCGCAGGCGAAGAACGCGCTGGCCCATGCGCTGCAGTCGGCCCGGCATGACTGTGACCTGCTGCGGGAGCAGTACGAGGAGGAGACGGAGGCCAAGGCCGAGCTGCAGCGCGTCTTGTCCAAGGCCAACTCGGAGGTGGCCCAGTGGAGAACCAAATACGAGACAGACGCCATCCAGAGGACCGAGGAGCTCGAGGAGGCCAAGTGAGTCCCAGGCGGCCCACCTCTAGCTGAGGCCCCTCTGCAGGCAGGACACAACCCAGCCCAACGCTGGGAAGATTCCTCACCGGGGATGGATGCTTGGCCAGGTTTTGACAACACAGGAGAACCCTGTCCAGGGCCCCACCTCCTTCTCCTCTCAGGGAAGCTTTTTGCTCGCGTTATGTTTCTCATCCGAATATAAGACGAACAAAAGGTTTGTCTGAGGGCAGAGTGCTCCCACCAGGGGCGGGGTGCTGTGACAGAGGAAGTGGGGTAGGCTGCGGAAGCCCATGCCTCCTCCATGTCTGTAGCCTAGAGGCTGGCCCAGGGTCAGAGGAGACCACCTGGAAGGCCCTCCTGGGTGCTGTGGGTCTTCCTAGCGTGCCACCAAGACCCTCTGCCGGCCTGATTCTCAGCCCCCTGGGGCCTCTCCTCAGCTTCTCCAACACTTCTGAATTTTCAAGGATTGTTTTCTAGAACACTCAACGTTGTTTCCCCTTGTCCAAATCTACACCCTCCATCCTCCCCACCCTGTCCCATCCCCCAAACCCCCACTGCCCCGGGCAGGAAGAAGCTGGCCCAGAGGCTGCAGGATGCTGA